>NW_005872270.1:13876-80513 GCF_000147115.1 Myotis lucifugus | reverse complement strand
TTGGTCCTTTCACCCTGAGGAAAAAATGCTCTACATGAAACAAAAGAAATCCACAACGGTCAGGTTGTGTGGTGTGGGCTTACATGGTGGCTTTGTATTCTGCCGAACCCACTTCCTTCTTAGTTCCTTCAAGGCTGACCATCAGTGGCGTGCGTACAAGAGTTGGAAGGGGAAGTGAAGCAGTGGCCATGTCTATGCTGCAGATGTGGGCACAAGCTTGGCTCCTGAGCAGCGCCCACACCCTGCTGTGCCTGGGCTGGCTTACCCTGCTGGTGGGGGCCGCAGTGGGGGCTCCTCCTACAGTTTCTCTGGACCCTGGGCCAGGTTCATGTGCAGTTCCCTGGCAAAGTCCTTCCCACCAGTCATCTGCCTCATCCCAGTTGGAGGCTTGGGACTGGTGAGAGAGTGAAATGGGTTCCAGCGCATCCTTGTGGGTTCAGTTTTCCTTGTTCTCACCTGCTTCACAATCACCTTTCCTTCCCAATTGCCTGCCTCCCTCACTTCAGGCCCAACGCTGGTATGGTCCTCAGGTCGGCAGCATCAGAAGCATCAACCAGAAAAACAACACTGTTCTCTGTAGTATGACTGTGCAATTACGTGGTGATACTTGGTGTAGGCTATAAAATTCATCAATAAGGAAGTGTTGTAAAATAATTTATAAGAGGTAATGGATAGTGTGTAATGAATGGACCATTAATAATTGATTGTCTAGAAGCAAACTGCTTTTGTTGGCTAACTTTTAATGTTGAGCGTAAGGAGTGTACTTTTTATATTATTTTTCTACCAAATGGCAATACAAATAATGAGAGGATGATGCAGATGCCTACACCAAGTACTGACTGTGGAAGTAGCCGTGCGAGTGCGGCCTTTTAGTCACGTTAGTGAACAATGTTCCCTTGCCTTGTCGGAATTTGTATTTTTAAAATTTTAGTTACCAAACTTGTATTTAAGCTGCTTATCATTTATGGAATAGTAAACTTATTTAAATGAACTTGTTAAATGAGTAATTTAAAGATCTAAATAATTCAGTAAACAATTAATTTCATCCTTTGCACAAGTAGCACAATAACAAAATTGAAAAAAAAAAAAAGAAGCATCAACCACAGACAGATAAACATATATATATATACAACTTCATAAGGTCAAATTCCTGTAACTAAGCTCTTGTTCATTCCTGGTAGATCTGTTTTTCACCTTGAACTCTGATGGTACAATTGACAAGATAACAGAGGGAAAAGCACCGAGCACAGAGTAGGGCCTCAATAAATAGTCCTCCTTTTGCTATGATCCTCATTCCACTTTGTTCTAATCAGGTGAATTAAGGATGAGGGTTTCGGGTGGTGGGGGGCAGTGCTATGAATTCCAACTCTCAGTTTTAGAGGATCTCATTAAAATAGATCAGATTCTTGTCCTATATAATAAAGAGGTAATATGCAAATTAACCCTCACACCCTCACAAGATGGCTGCCTACAACCAGGCTGGCAGGGGGGTTAGTGAGGGACGACAAAACGACTGAACAAGCAGGCTGCGTGGGGCGACCAGGCTGGTGCGGGGGCTGTGAGGGGTGATTAGGTTGGCGGGGGGCGGGCAGTTGGGGGTGACCAGGCTGGCAGGGGGGGGCAGTTAGGGGTGATCAGTCAGGCAGGCAGGTGAGCAATTAGGAGCCAGCAGTCCAGGATTGTGAGAGGGATGTTCGACTGCCGGTTTAGGCCCGATCCCCGGGATCGGACCTAAACCCGCAGTTGGACATCCCCTGAAGGGTCCCGGATTGGAAAGGGTGCAGGCTGGGCTGAGGGGACCCCCCCCCATCCACACGAATTTCTAGTTTATAAATAAAAGAGACACCACCCTCTGCCCAAGGTTGTTTAAGGGAAGAAGAATCGCTCCAAGGACAAGGACATAGCACAGATTTGGGACCCAGCAGGCCTTCAGGAGACTTTCTCTCCATGCCACTCGCTGCATCTCGGCTCTACTCTTCTTTCTCTGTCATGGCCACCAAGAACCACAAGGCTTTTGTAGTTCCTCTATTCAACAGATCAGCCCAAACTAAACTCTTAGTCCTAAATTTATATTTCCAGGAGAGAGATTGGTTCCGCCAGGAATAGCCTCAAACTTGGTTTGCTGCTTTGCTGTTGCCATCTTGAAATTCTCAATGCATTTCACACAAGGGCCCCGCATTTCAGTTTCGCACTGGAATCCACACGGAGACCTGAGAGGCTGCATGGAGGGAGGGAGGATGCAAAATCCTGAGCTTGTGCAAAGGCTCAGAGGTGGGACAGAGCCTGGGACATCGTGGAAATGGTCGTCCTTTGGTCCGGCTGGAGTGTAGAGGGCACAGAAATGCCAGGGATTGTGGCCGGGGCCAGCTGTAAAGGCCATGTGGGTGTTCCAGGCTAGGAGTTTAGACTTTATCCAGAGGCCATATTGGTGTTAATTGTGAGATAGGAGGGCACAGGGGCAAGGCCGGAAGCAGAAAGCCCAGTTAGAGCTGGTTCCTAGAATCCAGCAGAGAGCCAGGGAGAGCCTGGCTGATTTGGATGACATTTAGGAAGTAGAAGCCAGTAATCAGTGACTGAGTGAATATGCGGGGTGGCGGGGGGCGGGGGGGGGGGACAGAGGGGGGTAGAGGATTGTGTCAAAGTCTGTGTTTACCCAACACCTTTAGTTCAGAACCCCTGGGAGTGGCTCCCACAGACCTAGGCACCCTGCCCCTCAGATGCTGGCTTGTGACACCTCCCAGCTTAAGCTGGGGGAGACGAAACCCCTGCGGAGAGTGTCCAGTCTCTTTGCTCAAACACAAGCTCCAAATGAGCTTCTGCCCAGAGCTTTCATGTGTTAAAAATGACTGTGCAGCCTGCCCCTGCCCCTGCCTCCCAGCACCTGATGCTGCAGAAGCTGAAGCCTCCAGGGGTATGAGAGAGGAAGAGGAAGCTGATGGCATGATGAGGGGCCTGCTTGACACCACCGGAGTCCGTCCCATTGGGTGAGTCCTAGAATAATAAATGCCGAAGCCAGAAGGAAAGTTAGCCGTAATCTCAACCCATCTGATGGATGGAGACACAGGTCCTGCAGGAAGAAACGAATTGCTCAAGGTCACAGGGGACGGATGGAGCATTCTGGCTTCTGACTCCCATTCCGCAGCTGATTCCACCAGGTGGTGTTGCCTTCCTGACCCCTGGCCCCTGAGCTCCCTTACCCCAGAGCCATGGTGGGCAAACTGCAGCTCGCGAGCCACATGCGGCTCTTTGGCCCCTTGAGTGTGGCTCTTCCTAAGCCTTAGGAGTACCCTAATTAAGTTAATAGCAATGTACCTATCTATATAGTTTAAGTTTAAAAAAACGTGGCTCTCAAAAGAAATTTCAATCGTTGTACTGTTGATATTTGGCTCTGTTGACTATTGAGTTTGCCGACCACTGCTCCAGAGGATCTGAGAGGCACACAGCTCCCGGTCAGAGGGTTGGGACGGGTAAGCGACTGAAATGGTTTCCAGTGCATCCTTGTGGGGTCAGTTTTCCTCCAACGCAGCCTCAGGATGCTTTCGGCTTCAAGGAACTAAAACCTTAACCCCAAATTCTCTAAATAGTGGTTCTCAAGGTGTGGTCCCAGGCCAGCCAGCATCAGCATCACCTGGGAACTTGTTAAAATTGTAAATTCTTGGCTTTGCCTACGGAATCAGAAACGCTAGGGGTGGGCCCCAGCCATCTGTGTTTTATCAGGTGATGTTAATGCTCCAGTGTGAGAACCAGCGCCCACCCAAGCAGTAGAGATGTTTATCTGACAAAGCAGGAGGCTGCAGGGCTGGCTATTTCAGTGGCTTAATGGCTTTATAAGGACCCTGACTTTCCAGGCTCCATCCTCCTTGCCCGGACTTCCGGCTTTAGGCTTGGCCCTTAGCTGTGTTCATTGACAGTTTCACCATAAAAACGCCAGGAAGAGAGGAGACTGTTTTTTGTTTGTTTGTTTGTTTGTTTTCTGGACGTCTCTTTTAATCAAAGAGAAAACCCTTCCTAGAGCTCCCCCAGCAGACACCCCTCACATCTCATTGGCCAGAAGTGGGGCATGTGCTCTTTTTCAAACCAATCACTGGCCAGGAAAATCGAGTTATTAGGATTGGTTTGGAATAATCTCCACGACAGAGAGGAACTATGGCATAATGATAAAAAGAGCACAGATTCTACAGCCCCTCCACCCTTCAGATCTGGGCCCTGCATTTACTCATTTCATGACCTTGGTTAAGTTACTTGACCTCTCCGTGCCTCAGTCCTCTCATCTGCAAAATGGACATAATAATAACATTGTTATTAGGAGGACTAAGTAAATTCATATTTATAGAGCACCTAAGACAATACCTGACTATATTAAGAGTTTATTAAATAAATATACACATTGTTTTTAATCAGGATTTTAAATTTATTTTAATTAATTAATTTATCTTGCTTTTTTATAACTTAACTTACAGGACTGAGGATCATCCAATAACAGTACAGAGAACACTTCCTCCCTCCTCCCCCCTTTTTGGTTTCAGAATATTCCATTATATGAGGGTATATAATTTATTTAACAATTAGGTTATTTTAATTTCTTTGCTAATACTTACAGATATGTTGTTTCATGTGTGTGTGAGTACGTATGTAGGACAACATCCTAGGAATGAAATTGCTGGGTTGAGGGTTTGGGTATTCGTAATTTTGATAGATGGCCCTCCAGAGCTGTTATACCAATTTATACTCCCACAGCTGCATATGAGGTACCTCATCCACCAGAATAGTTACCTTTTCCCAACTCCTCCAGCCCTCATGACAATCCAGGTGTATTGTTACTGTCATTTGCCCAGGAAGAAATGCACCCGGAGAGGTGAGATGACTTAGCTGGGGTCATCCGTGGGCTCAGAGAGGAGACCACACAAGACCCTACCCAAGCCTGGGCGCCACTTCACAGTTCACAGAGCCCTTCCCTGTGGTGGTAGGTGATCCCTCAGATGCCAGCCCCCAGTGTGCTTCCCCCTGGCAGCCAGCATCTGCCTTCCAGAGGATGCTGTGGCCTGCGTTTAAGGAGCTGGGAGTGCCTGGGAATGTGTGTTTCCAGAGGGGAATTTGCTTCCTCCAATCCCTGATGAGTATGGGAGTATAAACACCCCAGCTCCAGGCCCCCAAATGGGACAACTCTGCCGTGCAACTTCTACTATCTCCACGGCACTGCTGCAGGCTTCACCCGACGTGGGGCTTGTAATGACACACCCTTGCTTGTCCATTACCTGTCCTGCCTCCCATCTTCTCCCAGCTGTCCTGGAATGCTCCACAGCAAGCTATTACAATGTATGATATGACATGACATAATGTATGATATGGCATGACATGATATGACATGATATGATATGACATGATATGACATGACATGATATGAAGATATCATAATGAATCCTTTCTTTACTTTCACAGGAGTCCTTGTTTCAGGGTCAACTAGTGGGAACCCCAACCTAAGGCACCTTCTGTGGTCTCTCTCATGCTTGCCTGTCAGTGTACCCATTGTAGAGGTGAGAAAACAGGTTGGGGAAGTGAGTGTTTGGAAGTTACAGAGCCACAGGTGGCCCAGGCTGGACTAGTACCCAGAACGTCTAACTCCTCGCTCACGTCCCTGCAAAGGAAGGACTGACGCTCCAGGACTGGCTGAGAATAGAATTCGCCCCCTCCTTTTCTCACCTCCTGAGCGCAGTGAGTCTTCTACAATCTCCCACATGGCATGTCGGGGTCCCTGGGCCTTTGCCTCATCTTGTCGCTGTCTGATACTAGAATCAGTTCAGTATTTCCCATCCGTCACATCCTAAATGCTTCCGAGTTTGACTATGATTGCAGCAGGCAGACCATGATGCACTTATTTAACATACCCTGAGTCAGGGCCTCTTGTATATATTTTCATTTATTCGACTGAATAGGGAGGAGGAGGGTGGAATCAACTGATTGCAGCTCTTGAGTCAGGCCAGCTGGAAGAGGGGGCTGAGTGCTACAGGGCTCACCTGAGCAGGAGCTGAGGACTCCCCATGCCTAGAACTGGGGTGATGACCCCCTGTGTCCACACCCAACTCCCATACACATTACCCCAGACTGTGCTCCATGAAGGCCAACACCCTCTGTCTGGGAGCAAACAGCGGGCAGGAATTCCCCTGGAATCTGCAAGGAAGGAGAGCTAGAGTTAGGCCGGACCCTGACTTCACTTCCTCCACTTGTCCAGGAGGGGGCGGCAGCGTCCCTGGTTACAGGCGGCGGAGCATCTGGGAGCTTATCTGCAGAGGAGCCTGGAAGCTGGATGAGGGCATGTTTGCAAGTGCGGGAGGAGAGAGGGTCTGAGCATGTGACGGAGTGCTCAGACTGACAATGTGTGTTTCTGCAGGTGCATTTATTCGTTCAACTCTCTTGCTCATTCGCAGTGTTTATTAAGCGTCTACTCTGCGCAAATCCCGCTCTAGAGGCTTAGGATACAGCCGTGAGCCTGATGGACGTGGTCCCGACTCTCATGAGACCAGAGCTGGGTAGAGGAGGAGTGACATCACAGGGCGACAAGGATGACCTCAGGTGAGGGGCGGGACTCACTGAGACCAGGGGGTCAGAGAGCATCTCTGAAGGAGGCGGCATTGGAGCTGAGACCTGAAAGGCAAGAAGGAACCAGACAAAGATGTGGGAGACCCTTCCCAGCAGAGGGGGCGAAGGGGGAAAAGGCTGCCGGTGACGCCTGTCGGAGCTGGAGTCTGAGAGTTTAATTTTACTCTAGGACAGGAAGTCCTCACTTTAAACCCGGGCGTGTTGCGGCGTTTGGTTTACAGTTTTAAAACCTCCGTGGCTGCTGAGTGGGAAATGATCTGGAATTGGGCAGCGTGGACACTGAGGAGGCCACTGCGTTGCCCAGGCCAGAGCCCAGCTGTGAGTGGAGCTGAGGGGAGGGCACGTGCACTGTGGAGTCGGCCCTGACCTCGGGGCGAGAGGAGGAAGCGAGGGCCCTCCGGGTACTTGACCTGAAAGGGGCTGGGCTTCCAAGTGGAAGCAGCTGTGTCGGCGCCTGGCATGGTAAAGGCCAGTTTCTGCCTGCGGCCTCTCTGCCTCAGCTCCCTGACCTGTCTGACCAGCCCAGACCGCTGAGGGCCAGGCCTGCTCCTCCCTTGGCCTGAGAGAGAGAGAGAGAGAGAGAGAGAGAGAGAGAGAGAGAGAGAGAGAGAGATATTCTGGAGCAGCGGCTTCAGCCTGCCCTCCAGGCTTCCCCAGGATTCAAGGACAGAACCCTTTGCTTGGGTCCCACGGGGACCTGTCACCTCCAGGCAGCTCCCTCACAGCAAAGCTTTCTTCTCCCGTCATCTCATCCTTCCTGGGGGACAGCACGGGCTTGGAGACAGGCTCTCCGGGACGCTGGCTCGTGTTGTGAGGAAGCTTCGGTCCCAGGCAGAGCCCGCCGCTCAGCAGCGAGAGTCTCAGCAGACAGCAGTGCCAGCCACCGCTCACGCGGGGGAAGAAGCCGCGGAAGATTCCAGCCCAGCCGATGCCAACAGGGGCAGAGATGAGCGGTCCCCGCCAAGCCCTGCCCAAATGGCACATCCGTGCACACCGTGAGGCTTGCTGATGGAAGTCATTACGTCATCGGGAAGTTGTTCATGCACCAATAGATAACTGGAACAACCTTCAATCCCAGCCCTGCCCTACCAGCTGTGTGAGCTTGAGTAGGTTGCTTAACCTCTCTGAGTCTCAGTGTCTTTAACTGTGGAATAAGGATCATGATACCCAAGAGGAGGAATTCTCAAGAGAAAGTCTCCTATCACCCAGAGGGGTGGGCTTATTTGTGAAGGATCACACAGACAGCAGGCAGAGACCTGGGAGCTGGACCCTGGCTTGGGGAAGGGCCTTTGTCCCCAAGCCTGAAGCTCTCCCTAAAGACCCAAGCTGGTTGGCCTAGGACGGGAGGAAGCTATGGGCCCGTATCCGGAGGCTCCGTGCTCCCAGGGCCACGATCCTGAGTGTGTCCCCGGAGGGACTGCCTCTGGGAGCCATGGCCCAGGTGCCATGCAGGCCTGTTCTGCCCCCAGCAGCTCAGGGCCTTGGCCGCTTCACCTCTGGGACTGCCGCCTCCACTGCAGTTGTAACCTGGACCTCATGTCACCAGGACTTGGGAGGTATCAGCCCATCCCTCGTCCCCTCTCATCTACTCCAAATCCTACCCAGGACCTCTGGCCCCGTGCCCTCCTCTCTGCAGCCATGGTCGAAGGGCAGCCATGGTCCAAGGGCTGGCCGTCCACTGACCCACCACCCGATCCTTACCTGCCCAGGGGGATGATGGCCCCTATTGGTGAGCTCCTGCCAGGATTAAAGATAACAACCAGGAGGACCTGGATAATTCTAGCCTAGGAGGCGCTGGAAGGCTGGAGGCCAGGGGACCACATGCTTCTCCGGGAATAGGGGAGCTTTCTTCCAAGCCTCTGAGAACACGCTGCCTGCCCTCTGCAGCGCCCCAGCCGATCTGCTCTGGGCTGGGGATGTGGGCCAGCACCAGCACCCTTGGCCACCCACAGTGTGTGATGGTGCCTGTTGCTAGGCAACAGACCTCCGCTCAGGCCCTGAGCCCCTGATGTCAGCTGTCTCCCGGCTGCCAGTGGCCTCCTAGATTTCTCTCCTCCATAGCCTGGGAGGGAGGGAGGGGCAGTTGTGTGTTGGGGACTGTGAGTTGCCATGCCTCTCTAGAGGCAGACCCAGGAGAGGCTGTGACGAGGAATCCCGAACTGTCATCAGGTTTGGGGCCCAGTGAAGGACAGGGACCTGCCAAGACAGAGCCAAGCGGTGGTGGAGCAAGGGCTCTAGAACCCAGATCTATCTCCTCATTGCCGTCCCCACTAGAGGTGATGCAGACGGGTCAGAGAGGTCAAGTGACTGACCCAAGATCACACAGCAAGTAAGAGGCAAAGCGAGGGTTCCAGGCACATCTGTCTATGCCAAGACGCCGTTTAAGCTTGTGATTTGCAGGGGGCACTCCTTCGAGCCTCAGGTGTCTGCAGCAGAGTCTCAGGGGCCTCGGAGGGGAGGTGACAGAAGCCGAGCTCACAGGTGGGACTCTGATACTCCTCCCCAATCTCCTCCATTGTATTTGGGCCTCACAAGGAACAAGGCGAGGCTACAATGTTTTTGAGAAACTGCTGACCCATTCAGCACCTTCATTGCATCAGTGTGGAAACTGAGGCTCACAGAGAGGAAGGGACTGGTCCAAGGAGCGCAGCGAGGACTAGGAGCCGGGGTGAGGGGAAGGGGAAATAGGGAACGGAGTAAAGAGGCCTTTACGTCGAGCAGCCAAATCACTCTTTGTTTTCACCAGCACCATGAACATTTCCCTTCGTCCCCTCGCACTAGCCGAGCAGTACCCTGTCCTTTTCCCGTCCTCCCCTCGCACTAGCCGAGCAGTACCCTGTCCTTTTCCCGTCCACCCGCCTCCACACACGGTGCTGTCGGAATCGTGGTGCTATTCCTGGGCCCACTTGTTCAGTGCCAGCCTCCCCGCTGCGAGGGGGCCGCCCTGCAAGCAGGGACCAGGTCCATCTCAGCAGTTGTGTCTGTCTCCCGGCACGAGGCTTGGCTCAGTAACAGGCATGACAAAGCCGAGTCCTCACAGCACCCTCAGAGACATTTGTCATTTTGGTCCTGCAGTATCCATCCTGTCCTTCCTACCCCTGATTTCCTTCTGGGGAACTGCCTTTCCGGAATTGCAGAATAGTAATAATAATAATAATAATAATAATAATAAACTAATATTTATTGCTTGCTTTCTGAATGCCAGGTACTGTTCTCCGTGCTTTGCACACGCCGCTTCATTCATCTTCTCAGTAAACCCAGAACACGGTGCAGCTCCCAGCAGTTACCGAGGGCAAAGCCAGCTTGAAGGTGGCCTCACTTGCATGCAGCAGGCTGGGATCTGAGCTGAGCTAGGCCAGCCCTGGAGGCACCCTGCTCTCTCCCTGCCCTGTGGGTCTTTCCCTCAGGGCTTGCTTCTTAGCACGCTGACACCACTGAGGCAGGACACGGGACCTGTGCGTCCAGGTGGGACTTCAGTCTGGAGTGGAGTGATACGGGACCCAGTATGGGCGGAGTTGTCATTCCACAGGCAGGGCCCTGACAATCTGGTAGCTGTTATCCTGATTCCTGCCTGTTCCCTGGCTCTCCAGCTTTTGCCTCAATTCTATGATCCCCAATAATCTCCCAATAAATTCTCCTTTTCCTAAAACACCAAGGAACCTCATGGATACAAGGTGAAGAGGGGATGCAACAGTTAGCTGCTGCTGTGGAACAAAATGCCACCAGGAAATTATTGAATTAAAACAACAGGGAATTCTTTCTCACAGTCCCGTGAGTCTACTGGAACATTCTTCTGGGCTGGATGGTGTAGGATGGCCCACACACTGGCTGGCAGTGGGCAGGCTGGCTGGTCTGGGGCCCGTCTCTGTCTCATGTGGCCTCCCAGCCTCCAGCGGCTCAGGCTCGCTCACATGATGCTCTCAGAGTCCCAAAGAGCAGCCAGTGCTTTGCAAGCCTCTGCGTGTGTCCCATTTGCTATTGTCCTATTGGCCAAAGCAAGTCACATGGCCGGGCCTGGAGTCAGGGTGAGGGGGACCCCCAAAGGGCATGGATGGAGCATGGGGGGGAGGATGATGTGCAGCCTTTTTCACCATCTCCCACCGGTGGGTGTTTTTCCAGGAGGGTCTGTGCTGACCTCCATTGTCCAGGGCTCCAGGCGCAGAGCGGGAAGGCGGCCCTCCCAGCTGCGCTGCGGAGAGGGGAAGGCAGGGCCGCTTCCCTCTCTGATGTGAATCGAGCTGATACAATAATCCCTTTGGCAACGAGGAAAAGCTGCAGGGAGACATTTGTTGTGTGGAATTAGCAGCCCATTGCCCGTGCGCAGCGCTGACCTGGGCTGATTGCCTTTATGCGCAGAAAAATAAGAAAGGGACCCGCATGCGCTTCCAGCGCCCAGAGAGGTCGCCGTCTTTAAAAAATCAATTACCTGTTCCCACTTCAGAGGAAACACTTCGCACATGCATTTTACATTTTAAGTAGAACTCAGGGCTCCCGGCTGAAATCTACCTGGAAATTCTTGTCAGGGGCTGAGCCGCCAGACAGAAGCCCCCAATTACCTCGGCTATTGACGTTCCAGACGGAACACGGTGCCATCTCAGTAATGAACTGTGTTTCCATCCAGAAGAAAATCCCAAAGTGTGACAACCCTCAGATCAGTTCCTCCTCCCGCCACCTGGCCTGCCACCCACGCGGTTTCCCAGCCACTGCACTCCGTGGTCACAGAGAAGAGGCGTGGGAGGACTCGTCTGCCTTCCTCTAGGCCGGCGTGAGCTCCGGTGTCACACTCAATCCCTTTCTGCCGCCTTCTCATTGTGCGAAATTGGCTCATGACGCAACCGCTCTTGACCGTGGTTTTCTCATCTGTGAAATGGACACAAGAGCAGGGCGTCACAGAGTCGGGTACAACAGCGTCGTTCCAGGTGGCAGTAGCCCGCGTGGCGGTGGAGATGCAGGAGTGGATGTTTGTTGAGGACTTTCCGGGCTCCTCGGGCCTCGGTCTCCCCACAGCACTGACTGGTGGGCAGCCAAGGAGAGGGTCTGGCTCGTGTGTCGGGTTGCCTGGGTTCAAATCTCAGCCCTGCCGCTCACCAGCGGGCTGACTGAGGCCAGTCACTTCACATCTTCGTGCCGTGGTTTTCTCATCCATCCACAGTGCCTGCCTCGCAGAGCAGGACCTGCCGAGGCCTGGGGGAGACTGTGGTGTCCTGGCCCCCCGACATGGGAGGAAGAGTATGAAGGAGGTCGGGCATGGAGGAAGGTCAGTCCACCTTTAGCCCGTTGACTCTGAGGTGGCCCTGACTAGGTGATGGGAGGTAGGGGCACACTGGGTGCAGGTGAAGGCCCGGGCAGGCGGCTGGGGCACAGATGGCTGGCAGGCATGGCGATTTCAGTAGCCCCTTGATGTGACGGGGAACGGGGTCTGACAGCGATCCCTCGGGAGAGCGCTGTGTGCATCCGAGGAAGAGTGTGAGCCACAGGTGGTGGGCGAGCCCTGGCCTGAGCCACAGCCTCTCTGTGAGAATTGCTGAGAAAGGTAGAGTCAGTCCTGTGTGTCCCCACCTGGGCCGAGCCAGACAGCCCTTGGGTCAAGCCACTCCCTCTCCTCGAGCCCCAGGTCCTCCAGCTTTAAAATGAGGACAATCATGTGCAGCCGCCAGGGCACCATGGTCACCAGAGGCCACGGGAGAAGGTGTCATAGCCCATGGTTGTTACTATTGCATCTGTCCTGACGCTCCACACTCCTCCGCTACGACCAACCTGTCAGCCGCTCCTGGTGGCTCTACTCCAGAATCTCCCAGACTCTGGCCCCTTCTCACCTCCGCCTCGGCCAGCCACCCAGTGTGGCCACCTCTCCCACCGTATGTGCTGGCCTCCTGGCCCCCTTCCTGCTTCACCACCCCACACCTATTCCCAACATGGAAGCCAAGGGACCCTTTGACAATGGAAGCCAGGTCCTGTCCGTGGGCTCACACCCTCCAAAGACCTAGTAATGGCAGGCAGGCCCTGCGTGATGGAGGC
Organism: Myotis lucifugus; assembly: GCF_000147115.1. Taxonomy (NCBI): domain Eukaryota; kingdom Metazoa; phylum Chordata; class Mammalia; order Chiroptera; family Vespertilionidae; genus Myotis; species Myotis lucifugus. Next base: position 67,898 of record NW_005872270.1, on the reverse strand, counting down.
CTCCCTCCCCTCCCCTCCCCTTCCCTCCCCTCCCCTTCCCTCCCCTCCCCTCCCCTTACCCTCCCCCTTCCCTCCCCTTCCCGCCCCTCCCCTCCCCTCCCCTCCCCTCCCCTCCCCTCCCCTCTCTCACCTGCCTCCAACCCATCGAGACCCCCCCCCCACTCAGGGCCTTTGCACTTGCTGTGCCCCCTCCCCAGACATCCACCTGGCTCACCGCTCTCTCCAGTCAGGCCTCTGCTCAAATGTCACCTCTGCCAGGAAGCCCGCCTGCCACCCTGACCCTCTGTGTCCCATTGCCCTGATTTCTCCCTTCGGAGCACGCACTGCCTGCTGCGTGCTTTAGTGGTTATGTCTGTCTGTCTCCCTGCACTGAGCTCTAAGGGCCAAGAAAATGGGGTGTCATGCATGGATGCCTCCGGATCCCCAGCAGTCGGCCTGGGCCTGCCTCGGAGTGGCCACTGCTGGGACCATAACAGCCGCCCTCACTTACTGACCTCTGCGAGGGCACCACGCTTCTGACCTGTTACATCTCATAACTGTGTTCAGTGGTCGGCAAACTGCGGCTCGGCAAACCGCGGCTCGCGAGCCACATGTGGTTCTTTGGCCCCTTGAGTGTGGCTCTTCCACAAAATACCAACTTCTGTGCATGGGCCACGAAGTTTCAATCGCACTGTACGTGTGCGCCCGCATGTGGTATTTTGTGGAAGAGCCACTCAAGGGGCCAAAGAGCCGCATGTGGCTCGCGAGCCACGGTTTGCCGACCACAGGTGTAGGTCAGTAACCAGTATGACTCCCTGGTAGACAGGGCAGGACCCTGAGGCTGGCAGAGCCCTGTGCCTGCCCAGGGGCCCCTCTGTGGGTAAGAGGAGGTCTGAGGCACCAGGTGGTGCCCCTCCAGGCAGCACAGGAAAGGTCAGAAGGCAGAGGCGATGCCCAAGTGAGCCCCTGGCGCCCCGGCATGTGTGGGCTGTGAACAGGGGAGCACAGCCTCCAGGTCACCAATGCCCAGGTGGGGCCGAGGCCCCACAACAGCCAGCGTCCAGAGCACGCCAGCGCCTGAGCTCCTCCCAGGCCCCAAGCGCCGAGCGTGCAGCTTCTTTCAGGGCCAGTGGGCAGAGCGAATGGGCAGTGGGTCCTGTCAGGGCGATTAGGGAGCTCCAAGCTGAAGGGATGGCAGCTTGGTATGTGGTCTGTGCCGCCTCTCTGGCTAAACACAGAATAAAGGTCCTACCTGCCCCTCACCCCTGCCTGGTGCCAGATTATGTAACGTGTTTGTGCTGCAAGTGGCACCCACTGACTCTCTGAGAACTCTGCCTTCACCCTAGAAATGAGTCTTGGGAGGATGGCCAGTGCTCACCACCCCGTGCCCCAGCCTGCCCAACGCGCGAACACACACACACACACACACACACACAAGCATGCACATGCTTGCTCACAGGCACGCATGCATGCATGCATGTACACCACTGTCCAAAGGAAAACAGACACTTGGCGTCAGTCACTCAAGAACTCTTTATTGAACACCTACTATGTGCCAGGCACTCGTACAGCAGTGAACAGGATGAACGAGCATGACTGCCCTCGGGGAACTGGCATTCCAGTGGGCATTATGGACAACAAACAGGACAAACAGATGCTGCAGGAGACAGTGCTGTGCACTCAGGAGAAAATTAAAAGTAAAGCCAGCAAGGAAGACAAGACAAGAGGGACGGGGCTGGGTAGATATCAGGGGACGGGGTGAGGTGCGGGGGGGATACATTTCAGGAGAGAGAATGAGTGCAAAAGCGTTGAGGCAAGAGTGCCGTGACGTGTGTCCCCCCAAAACACACGCTGGTGGGGCTGGGGCAGTGTGAGTGAGGTGAGGAGAGGAGAGGGGTCAGGGAGGGGACAGTGGCCGACTAAGGGCCTGCATGCCAGGGTAGGACTTGAGTTGTGACGCTCAATGAGAGGGAAGCCACTGCAGGGCGAACCTGCCTGGTGAGCACACCACGACCCTCGTCTGCACATGGAGCTGGTGGCCTCGTACCTCTGAGGCCTCGATGGCAGCCTGCTTCTATGTTTGCTCCCTCCCTGGCGATGGGCCCCTGCTTCCTTCTGAGCTCCACTCCAGGGGGCTCTGCGAGGGAAGCTGGAGGAGGAGGGCCAGGCAGGAGGGGACAGCCTTCCTGCTGCAGAGCCCAGACAGGGCTGTGGCTGCTGAGAGGAGAGAAGCTGCTGGGCAGGCGGTCGGTCAGGAGAGGCCCGTCCAAGGTCCGAGCCTGAAGCTGACTCTCCAAGCTGGAGAGACCCTTCTGGGCCAGCGACCCACACCCGTTCTCCTCTAACTTTTAACCGGAGTATTTTTATACCAACAGAAAAATGAAAGGAATCTTGCAATGGACACCCTACATACCCTCCACCTATGCGCTCCCTTCCTCTCTCCCTCCCAGCCTCTCTCCAGGGAGAGGAAAAGACGGAGAGACAGACAGAGAGAGAGAATAGAGGTATAGCTTAGTTATCAGGCCATTTCACCCCTAAATACTTCAGCCCATACTCATGTATCTTCCCCAAACAGGGGCATTCTTCTTTCTTTCTTTTATATTTTAGTTTCATTGACAGCATTTTTATTTTTAATAAAAAATGTTCCCATCATCATTTACAAGGGCATTCTTCTATACAACAAAAACACTGAACTCTAAAATAACCCAAATGTTTAACGGTGTTGTACTACACTCAGCATACAGTCTATCATCATATGCCCAGATGCTGAGTTCCCCAAATCTATGATAACACCCTTTTACAGCTGTTTGAGTTTCACTTCTTCTCAATCCTTGATTGCATCAAGCATTAGAGACTTCACTGGCTGGTGCCCGCCTTCAGTGTCTGATCTAGAATGAGCGGCGCCCACTGTGCCACCCTCACCCTTCTTTTCCTTTCCTGACATGGGCATTTTTGAGACAGCCCAGTTGTGCTGTTGAGTGTCCCTCCGTCTGGGCGTATCTGCTTGTTTCCTTGCGGTTAGATTCGGGTGGAACATTTTGGGCAATAACACCACAGAGGCGAGGTCACGTCCTCGGCAGTGCATTATGTAAGGAGGGCATCACGCCAGCTCGTCCTATTGTCACCGATGCTGACATCACCTTTGATGCAGGTGGTTCCAGCAGACCTGACCATCGTGGTTAAGCTTTCCCTTTGTAGATGCCGGTTCATCTGTGTAATGAGTGATGTGTCTGAGCCCGTGTGACTGTCCTGGGTAAATTCATTCCCTCCCCCTTTTTCACTCAGTGATTCCAGCAGCTATTGATACCTTTTCCGAATTATGTCTCCGGGACCTGCAAAATAGAGAATTCCCCAGTTCTATCATCCTGTCTACATTCTTCTGAAAAAGGAGTTTTCCGCTCCCTCCATGGATTCTTTGATTATTATTACTCTTCAGTGTGAAAATTCCATCGTCATCGTTGTTATTTCTGATGCTCAAATTGTTCTAAGTTTGGCCTGTGAGAGTCCTTTCAAACTTACTCTTTTGTCCCCCACCTTTTTGATGTGACAGTTTTATTGAGGCTTAGTTGACATAGGATAAGTTGCACGTATTTGGAATGTATGGTTTAATGATGTTTGATGTGTGCATATACCCACAAAACCATCACCGCATTCCACACAGTGCACATGCCATCACCACGGAAGCCTCCTCGTGGACTTTCACTTTCTTTTTGCCTCCTGCTTGCTAGCCCTTCACGGTCTCCAGGCAACCACCGATCTGCTCTCAGTTACTGTAGATTAACTTGCATTTTCTCGAGCTTTATATAAATAGAATCATGCTTTTGTACTCTTTTATGTCTTGTTCCTTTCACTCTGCGGAATTATTTTGAGATTCATCCACATTAGTGTGTGAAGATCATTCTTTTTTGTTGCTGAGTGGCATTTCCTTGTATGGATATTTTGCAATTTGTTTGTCCACGTGTTGATATGTCAATGGACATGTAGATTATTTCCAGTTTGACGAGCTATTACAAATAAAGCTGCTATGAACATTCGTGGACGTCTTTGTATGAGCACATATTTCTTTTTCTCTTGGGTAAAAATCTAGGAATGGATTCAGATGGGTCATATGGGAGGTGTATGTTTAAGAAACTGCCAAAGTATTTCCATGGTGGTTCTACCATTTTCCATTCCTACCAGCAGCATTTAAGTTCCATTCCTCCACACACTCACCAAGATGGTCATAGTTAGTCTTTTTTAATTGTAGCCATTCTATTAGGTGTGTAGTATTGGTATTTTAGGTATGTGTCATTGGTAATTTAGTTTTTTAATTTAAATTAAAATTTAAAAATTTTTCTTAATGACAAATGATGTAAAACATCTTTTCATATGGTATTTGCCATATGTTTATCTTTTCTGGTGACATGTCTAGTCAAATCTCTTGCCAATTTTTTAAATTAGGTTGTTTTCTTATTGTTCAGTTTTGAGAGTGCTTTAAATATTTTGAATACAAGTTCGTTATTAAATACACATTTTGGCCTGACTGGTTTGGCTCAGTGGATAGAGCATCAGCCTGCAGACGCAAGGGTCCCAGGTTTGATTCCAGTCAAGGGCATGTACCTTGGTTGTGGGCACATCCCCAGTAGGGGGTGTGGAGGAGGCAGCTGATCAATGTTTCTCTCATCGATGTTTCTAACTCTCTATCCCTCTCCCTTCCTCTCTGTAAAAAAATCAATAAAATATATTTTAAAAAATAAAAATAAATACACATTTTGTAAAGATTTTCTTCCAGTCTGTTTTGTCTTTTTATTTTCTTAAGTGTCTCTTTAAGTCCAGAAATTTCACATTTTGATGTATTTCAACTTATCCACTTGTTCTTTTATGGACTGTAGTTTGGGTGACATATCTAAGAGGTATTTGCCTAACCCTAGGCCACAAAGATTTTCTCCTATGTTTTCTTCTAGAAGTTTTATTGTTTTAGGTTTTACACTTAGGCTTGTGATCCCTGTTAATTTTTGTATACAGTATGAAGCATAAATTTAAATTTTTCGTATTCTTTCATGTTTATCCAGTTGTTCCAGCACCATTTTTTTTTTAAAGCTAGCCTTTATTCATTGCATTGTCTATATAACTTTGTAAAAATCAATTGTCTAAATATGTGTGCTCTATTTTTTGGACTCTATTCTATTCTATTTATCTATGTGTATATCATTATGCCATACTATTTTTATGACTATAGCTTCATAATAGTTACTGAAATCAGATAGTGTTAGCCCTCTAACTTTATTCTTTTTCAGAGCTGTTTTCACCATTTTAGGTTCTTTATATTTCTATGTGAATTTTAAAATTGACTTGTTCATTTCTACAAAAATAGCCTGCTGGATTTTTTTTATTGGGATTGTATTAAATCTATAGATCAATTTGGGGAGAATGCCATCTTAACAATATTGAGTTTTCTGGCCCATGAACAAAGTACAGTCAATTCTTATTATTTCTTGTTATTATGTTCTGTATAGTCTTCATGAACGCCAAATTAATGAATACTGAGCATAGCTCCTAGGGGAAATACAGGGTTAGGTTCCTGTGAGCCTCTAGTCACATTTTCATCAATTGATCAAGACATAATTTTGTCTTATACGTGTTTCTGTTTAAAGTTGCCGTATGTAATAAAAATTGTTGATTTATTGACATTGAGCTCATAGCTAACAGCACTACAACTCATGCCTGAAAGAAGTTTGCCTAACACAGATCTTCTCCGTAATGTACATCACAGCCTTCTTGCTCACAGGGACACCATGCAGCACTTCAACACTATGCTTGGGGGCCATTCTAAAATCACCAACAAAAATAGAAAGGTGAAAAGTGTGGCTGAATAGGCTGCGGAAAGGACATTTGCTTACAGTATGAGACCTGAAACAGGAAGGCAGGGAGGGCATCACCTTGCCTGGCTTCAGCTGGGATGTGTGCATCAGGCTACTCACATTTTTGGCTGTCCTGTGTGTGTCTGTCCGTAGCCGCAGCAGCACTGCCATTATTGACTGAGTTACAAATACATGTTAGCTAGTATGTGAATTCAAAAATGCAGAATCCACAAATAATGAGGATCAACTTATATCTCTGTTTTTTTAGGTTTTCTTTAGGTTTTCTCTCAGCAATACTTTGTAGTTTTTATTGTACAAAATTTTCATAACTTTTGTGAGATTTATTACTAAGTAATTGATATCTTAAATGGTATTTTTTTTCTATTTCAATTCCCAATTATTCATTGCTAGCAAATAGAACCACAATTGTATTTTGATCTTGTATCCAGCAACTTTGCTCAACTCAATTAATTCTAGAAGCTTTTCTTTGTAGATTCCATTGGGTTTTCTAAACAGATGATCATGTCATCTGCAAATAAAGACCGTTTTTACTTTTCTAATCTCATGCCTTTAATTTCTTTAACTTTATTTTTTACTCTTTGCAGGGGCTAGAAACTCCAGTACAGTGTTGAGTGGTAAGAGTTGACATCCTTTCTTGTTCCTGATGTTAAGAGAAAGCTTTTTACTATTAAATATGATGTTAGCTTTAGTTTTTAATAAATGCCCAAGGAAGGACAAATTTGGAAGGGATCTACTAGTAAAGCCCTTGGAAAAGGTATAGTTCAGCCACTGGATAGCAGAGACATTTTTTTGTCTTTTAAAATATATTTTTATTGATTTCAGAAGTTTGATGGTTCAGCCAGGATGGAACTGGTCTGGAGTTTCTGGACAAGCAATGGGCGGTCTTCCAGAGTGTATGTATGTGAGGGCAGCAGGCTCTCAGCAAACAGTGTCAGGGGCAGTGGGAGACTGGGCACTGGTGGTGGGGGGGAGTGGCCTTCAGACTACCAGGGTCACACACGGGCTTGTGGAGGGAGAACTGCTGGCTAGGTGAGACTCTCCAGAACACAGGCAACTGTGCAGGCCATGAAGGGGTTTGGCTTCAGGAGGCCATAGAAAGGTCATCACTGGACTGAGGCTGCCAGGCCGCAGACCAATGGTGTGCTGTGCCTGTGGCTGGGGTAGGAACACACTGCAAACCCCTCACTTAGCTGGAAATTGCAGGAAGCCTTTTTCTCCTGCAGTGTCCCTCCAGAGTCCTCTACTGAGAGCTTAAAATCATGCTCACTTGAGAGGAGAAATGCTTAAAGGAATTCTGTTGCTTATCATAGAGCACATATTGAAGGAGCACTTAGAACTGAGGCAATAAATTAATAACAGGTGGGTAGAACTTACCACTTAACCACCATCCAAAGCTGGCTGGAGAGGGAGTGTGAGGGTCTCAAGAACAGGGCAGGGCTGGGGAAGGGGTCCAAGGATCAGTCCTGGGAAGCAAGTTTGTGGCCCTGAGAGCAGAGAACTGGCCGGGCTCTGGGGTGAGGGCAACTGGCTTGGCTCCACAGGCATCCATGGCTAATCGTCTTTTGTTACCAGATTACTGTTCATCTGATGACCCAGGAAAATAAAGGCCTATTTTTCTGTGCTGGAATTGGGTGGCCTCCTGTCCCGGGCCCGTCCATAGGCCTGGCCTGGCTGCCTGTCTAGAATTATGTAACAAATGCTCACAGGCCGCATCCCACCCGTAGAGCTGGGGCCAGACCTCATTCTCTTAGCCTCTTAGCTCCATCTTGCCTGAGCCAAAGTGCTCAGGGTATGTCCTCTGTGTGTTCCGCTTCTGACTCCACACCTCCGCCTGGTCTCCTTCAGGACTGTCAGCTTGTGACACGGAGCTCGGCACACAGTAGGAGCTCAGGAAATATCCCTATGATGAGGGGATCATGTATAGATGTATTTCATCTCTGAATCTCCAGTGCCCAACACAGTAGATGCTCAGTGAATGCTCACGACAGGCAGGAAGAAAGCAAAGTAGGTATCAAGGGCCCCATGGTTCATTGAAGAGATCAGGGCTATTTTTTTCAGTGTTCAAAGCACTTTTTTTCTATTAATTCATTGAACCCTCAGAATAATCCTGTGATGGCTCTAAATGGTTTGGCTCAGTGAATAGAGCGTCGGCTCTCAGACTAAAGGGTCCCGGGTTCAATTCTAGTCAAGGGCACATGCCCGAGTTGCGGACTCGATCCCCATTGGGGGGCTTGCAGGAGGCAGCCAATCAATGATTCTCTCTCATCATTGATGTTTCTATCTCTCCCTCTCCCTTCCTCTCTGAAATCAATAAAAAAATATTAAAAAGAAAAAAGAATAATCCTGTGATGGTATTTATCATCTTCTCCATCCAAGAGATGAAGACAAAGAAACCCAGAGAGGTTAAGTAAATTGCCTAGGATCACACAGCAAGTGGCACAACTGTGATTCTAACCCAGGCACTGTATTTCAGATCTCACTCAATCACCACAAAATAACCTTCCCCTATCTCTTCTGTATCTGCAGCCGTAGAAGAGTGGGACACATAGATGGCACTCATACATGCTTATTGAGCAAATGACATGCCAACAGAAAAGGACCAAGCCCACAGTTCTCCCAGCACCAGGGAGCTCCGCTGATTGTACCACATAGGAGGCCACTGTCCCAGCTCTGAATAAGGTGCCCGGGACCCCCTCTGGCTAATTTGCTTCTTTCCTTTCACTTTTCATTTTTCTTTTTTTTCCTTTCCTTTTCTTTCCTTTCCTTTCCTCTCCCCTTCCTTCCTTCCTTCCTTCCTTCCTTCCTTCCTTCCTTCCTTCCTTCCTTCCTTCCCTCCCTCCCTCCCTCCTTTCCTTTCCTTCCTTCCTTCCTTCCTTCCTTCCTTCCTTCCTTCCTTCCTTCCTTCCTTCCTTCCTTCCTTCCTTCCCAGGTCTGCTGAAATATTAATAATAATGATAATACCTAACCTTTGTTAGACTGAGCCAGAAGCACACTTGTGGGGCAGAGTGGCTACTTGTCTTACCCAACACCAAGTCTCCCCTCAACTTGAGTAACACGACAACTGCCCACCTGTTTCCCAGTCTCCTTGGCATCAGATGTGGCCATGTGCCAAGTTCTAGCCAAGGAGATGTAAGTGGAAGGGCAGTGTGGGGCTTCAGAGAAGGTTCCATAAAAGGGGGAGGGAGGCAAGCTCTCCCCCTCCCCCTGTGCTGTTTGTTGCCTGGAATGAGGAGAACATGCCTGAAGCTCCAGCAGCCATCCTGGGCCGGGCGGTGACCTTGAAGATGGAAGCTTCTTGCCGAAGATGTTGGAGCAGAAAGACAGAAGGAGATGGGATCCGAGATGACCTTGTGGAACCAGCACAATAGCCCCGATTGCTGTTATGTGAGAGAGAAACCTACTTCTCTCGTTTCAGCTGCTGTCATTTGGGGTCTCCTGTGTAGGCAGCCAGACCTAATTGTCACAGACACAGGTGCAGTTATTATCCCATTTTACATATGACAAAACTGATTTGATCCCAGACAGCCTCGCAGTGGGCCTGTGTGCAGAACCACTGAACCACAGGTGCTTCCCAGTGGAACGCTAATTGCTCATTGCGCGGGGTAAACACTAGCTGGAGGGTGGCCGGGCTCTGCCAACGTGGGAACCAGGAACGCACGGCCTTGGCAGTGGCCTTGGTCTGCTGGCGGGGGCAGCTGCTCTCTGTGTTCTCACCACATTGGAGTTGTCTGGGCCAGGGCCCTACAGCATTTTGACGGGAGCCCCAGACCACGGTTATTAAATTCCTCATATTCCAATCTGCCCTCAAGGAACCAGTAGACCAAGCAGAGGCAATTACTGGAGGCTTTAGCAGGGGAAGGTGATTCCAGCGCCACGTGAAACCGGATGGGGTGGCCGAAGTCCCTGGACAGGGAATTAGGATCTGAGAGTTGCAAAGATCTCGTTTAGCATCTCGCGAAGTGGGCTCCGAAGCATTTGCCACAGAACACTAGTACCAGGAGCCGAGAACAGGTGTTCAGTGTAGAAGCGTCGGTGAGCCAAGAAGCTTGAACAATAGGACTTATTACGGGACTTCTCAGAACTTTTCGTGCATTGGGACACTCCCGGAGGGGAATGAAATATACAGCATTCCATTATTTAAATGTTGAGTCCCTTTTTGGGGGAGGAGTATCTCAAATGATGTTTTTCCCCTTTAAAAAATATTATCAGTAGATACCATTTATGGATAGTTTACTGCATGCCAGGCACTGTGCTATGGATTATATCTACTATCTCATTAATTCTCAGGAAAAAAAAAATCTATGAAGTGGGTAGTGGTTTTGTTGACATTTTATAGGTAAGAAAACGGAGACTCAGAGAGTAACACGCCGAGGTCACAAGACTTAAGTAGTAAAGCAGCAATCCACACCCTCGTGTCTGGTTCCAGAGACACCATACCCTTTGGCCCAGAGAGGAGGGAATTTGCCACATTCCTCGCAGCGGGCAGGAGGCCATGCTGGATTTGGACTCAAGTCTCTTGACTCCTGTTACGATTTTTTTTCATACTTTGCTGCATCTGGATTCATGAACATGTGTCAGTTGGTGGGTGACATCCATCTCCCTACACTGCACTTCCCTGCCACACCCCAGAGCTGTGACCAAGAGGCCAGATGGACATGTGCAGAACTTCTGGGCCTCGTCAGCACCGTTCTACAGTGTCCTCTCATTCACCTTTGTGACCTGACACGTGACACAGGCACATCCCCCTGAACTGGACCCACCAGTTACAGGCCATGCTGTCCACTGCAGGCCCAGCTCCCAGAAGCAAGCCCTGACTGCTCTGGGTGTGTAGTTTTTACATTTTTAAATGGTCGAAGAAAAATAACAGTGTGTGACACTTTGGTGAAAATTATATGAAATCCAAATTTCCGTGTCCATAAATGAAAGTTTACTGGCACACGCCCATTTGTTTACTATTGTCTGTTTATGTGCTATAATGGCAGAGTTGAAGGGTCCCTGGCCTGCAAAGCCTGCAGTATTTACTTTTTGCCCTGGATAGAAAATTTGCTGACTCTTGTTCCAGGTGAAAGAAATCAAAGCTCAACAGTATCTTCATCCACATCTGGTGATTCCTCCTCAAGTAGCTGGTTTCCTCCCTGCCTCAGGGGCTGACGGGAATGAAATGGACTGTGGCTAAACCTCAGGAATGGAGAGAAGTTGCAGGCCAACCTACGAGGGTGGGCCGGGGCCCAGGAACCGGGTTCATATCTTAGGGCTGCTCCCACCATAGGCTCCTGAGCAAGTTCCTTCCACGGGGCCGTGCTCCCGACATGTGCTCTCACCCATCCCTTAATAACTATGTATGGATTGCCTACTATGGGCCACGTCAGGCACTGCGCAAGGGCATAGATTATTTAAATACAGACAGTTCCCAATTTATGGCTCACCCTCGGCTGTCCTTCTCCGAGCTCCAGGCCGCCGTCTGGGCTGAGCACAGACGGACCCTTTGCAAGAAGCCCCATCCCAGGGGCTGAACACCAAAACCGGGGTCTGAATGCAGCTTGTTCCCTCAGATTAGGCAGGAAGCCTGTCTTATCTCTTCCTCTCGCACACATTCCGAAGTCCCGACTCTGTCCTCCTGCAGTTTTGATTCCCGAGTTTACCAAGTCCCCTGAGAAAAGGCCCAAGTGGTGGGTCCCATGTCAAACACCAGCCCTACTGGATTGATGAGCATTCCTGAGGGGCTCAGCATCTGGCAGACTGAGAGCACCCCAAACAGACAACTAAAGAATCATCTGTTGAGAGCCTAAGTGCTGGGCCCAATCAGGTTCTTATTGAACCTTCAGCTGCTCTGGAGGTAGCTATCACCTCCACTGTACGCGAGGAAGGGAATGTGCAGCCAGCGAGACAATCACCTGCCCACTGGCAAGTGGCGCAGCCCCCGTCCTTCCCAGAGCACCACGAATTCACCCACCGGGTGGCCTGGATTTCCCTGGGCTTTAGTTTTCTCATCGGCAGAGGGGCTCACACACCTACCATGCAGGCCGGTGGAGGGCCAGAGTGCCTGGCTTTTAGTTAAGGGCCAGTGATTCCTCAAGGAATATGGCTTTTGTTGCCAGGCAGAGGTAGAGGGGCTGTAGGTACTTTCTTCCACCCCCAGACCCACCAGGATGGTCTCACTTAGAGCCTCTGCTCTCCAGGCCCTGTGCCTCCGGGAGCCCCTTGCTGCTGCGGTTTGGAGACCCTTCTTATCTTTACATTAAACATCCCTGAGGGTGGAACTTGCAGAAGCTGGGCTGGGGCTGAAGGGCCTGAGACGTCAGGAGGAGGTCCGTGTTGGCTAAGGTCCTGGATCCCTGCGAAGGGCAGACTAGGTTTGGTGCAAGCATGTCAAGCTCGTGGCCCACAACGAATATTTTTGCGGCCCAGCCAATACAATGGTATGTAAAAAACGTTTTAATAAAAATGTCATAACTTTTTGTAATATCCTCTTATACATAATCTATAATAAAAGCGTAATATGCTAATTAGACCAGCCAGCCAAACGACCTTCTGGACGTCATTCCGGATGTCCTTCTGGACGGAGCCACAGCAGTGGGGGGAGAGGCAGAGGGGGTAAGGGGCAATCAGGCAGGCAGCAGAGTGGTTGAGGGGATCAGGCAGGCAGAGGGTCCCTCCACCCGCCCCCCCCCCCCCGCCTCTAGTTATTAATAACGAACTATAATGTTCGCTAATGACTGATTACTATAATCCTGTTGCATTCATTTCCCTTACACGCCTTATGCACAGGCACACCATTTCTCTCCACTAATACTAGCAAAGGATATTTTAGCAGCCGATTGACACGTCATTAGTCTTGTACTGACTTGTTTGGTGTGCGCAACAGGAAATATTTCACTTTCAAACGAGAAAAATAGGTTTATTTGTGTTATGCTTATTAATTTGTGCAGTTATTCAGTGTCTGGTAAGTTAATGTTCAAGAAAAAATATTAATTTTTGTTAAAATGTTCTATTGTGTTAACGATGACTCATTTATTTTAGCCTTTTGTATTCAGCATGTCTCTAGCAAAATAAACCTGTTTCTATGAAAATTGAAGCTTTTTGGGGGGGCCCACATGAACTTATTTGGCCGTGTTAGCCTTTGAGTTTGACATGCTTGGCTTGGTGGATCCCTGCTCCCAAGTGCAGGTTTCTCGAGTCTGAACATGTTCCCAGGTGTGGGCTGGGAAGACCAGTTGAGAAAACCACCTGTTACCTTTCATCAAGCGACTGCCTATCCTTTTCTCTCATGCTGTTCACCCACGGGGACCAGGGATGGGATAGGATATGGGACTGGAGAGCTGTCACAGGGCTGGCTTCTCCGCCTTCCCACACCGGTGTTGACAAAACCACACACACGTTTTCAAATCACATATGGCTTCTTTGACCCCATCAAATAACTTTATTCACACAAACGTCCCTTAATTTACAAAGCCTCAGTCATTCATACACATTAGGGGCTCCACAGTGTTCAAGGAACTTAAATATCATGTATCATACCAACCCAAGTAAACCAAGTACAAAAAATACTCATATAAAGTTGTTCACACGTAGGTCCTAGATTACCAGCTTCTGTGCAAAAAAAGAAAATAAGGAAAATAGGTTTATTAACTAGTATTTGAAACAAACTTTGAGCCTGGGTTAAATCTTCCCTCACTGAAATGGCCCCACACAACTGTTAAATCATCGCAACATACTCCCCTGCTCTGATGAAGAGAGGCCCCGGGGCATGAACTCGGTCTTTAAAATGTCCCTAAATAAACTCCCTTCCTCCTGTGGCCTCCCTCCGGTGACCCCTGCAATTCTAGGGGCGCTCCGGGCAGCCAGTGACAGTCAACCCTCACACCACACCTCCTGCTTCCCCTCCCGAGGCACCTCTCCATGCTCAGGTGGACAGGATCAGAGATGGGCCTGTGTTGTCCCGAAGGCTGTGGCTCAGCCCAGCGTGAGGCAGTGTCTCTGGGCCTCAGCCCTAAGCCTGGCGGCCAGAAGAACTGAATAGTTCAAGTTCGGCTATTGTCCTCCTAGGAGACTCAGCAGCTGCCTATCTGGGGGCCACCAGACAAACCTAGAAGGGGAAAGGGCCATGGGAGGCAATAACCCGAGAGCCCCCTTAGAGTCGGGCCACCAGTGCCCCAGATATGTGTGGGGGCACCAGCAGGATCAAGGGTGGGAGGCGCACTTGGAGGGAGGGGCTGGAAGCTCAGGTGGCATGGAGCATGGTGAGGGCAGAGTCAGGATCCCCTTCTTAGGGGCAAAAGCCTGACTTGCTTTTCCAAGCTTCCAAGATACCCCAAAGTCAGAACCCAGATGTCCATCCGTCTTCTAAGAAGGCAAACAGTCAACAGCACAAAGAGGAGAGTCCCACAATGTCAACTCTTTTCCTTTTCTTATAAAAAGACTCAAGCAAAAAAAAAAAAAAATCTTATTGCTCCACACACTGGTTCTCTAGGAGGCAACTGATATGTTAAGGAGCTGAGGACCTTGGAGGAAGGAATGCAGGTGGGGAATGTCCGGGACCAGGAGGCTGAGGAAGGTGGCCAGTGGTTGTAGCACCGCAGGGTCGGGGAGTAGAGGGAGTGCAGGGAGCGCCCCAGCCTCTGCCTTCATTCACGCTGGGGCCACCGCCGGCAGTGCCATAGAGGCCAGGCTGTCCCGAGTCACTCTCCACCTAGTGTTGGGCACCATTCTCCTCTGGCTGTAAACAGGGTATTTCTCAAGTAAACATATGCACGCCCTCAGAAAGGCAGCCATGAGGGGCAACCACATCCGGGCGGGAGGAGAGGTCCCGTCCTCCTCCCAGTGCCTCCGGGAGGAGATGAGGCTGAGGCCTGCGGCTTAGTCCCCAGTGCCCAGAAGGGGGTCAGATGGAGCCGGTCTTGTATGAACAATCGTGGCATCCTCCTGGCTAGAGGTAAGAGGCAGGGACTGCTGGGTAGTAAGAGGCAGAGTGCACCTGCCTAAAGCATTTTCCATCCTCAGCTAAAGCTGCTAGAGATCGCCCTGGTGGTGGGCAGGAGATGTGTACCTGGCTGCAGCCCCCAGGAAGGGATGGGGGAAGGAGAGGGGAGGAGAGGGGAGAGGGGAACCCCATGTGGCTATGGGTGAATGGGAGGGAGAGTTTAAGAGACAGATGGACACAAACGAGGAAGAAGACACAGACTCCAGGGGAGCGGGGTCTGGCCAGGGAAGACAATGGAATAAGGCACTATGCATGATCTGTCTGCTGACTCCTCTCACTTAGGGGCACCGGGCCCAGACTCTCCCTCCAACAGGCTCTCCTTTCGGACTGGAGAAGCGAGTAACGGACTGCTATTTTAAAGTTTGGAAACTTCTGGAACTTGGACAAACTTAACAAACTTGGTGGCACTGAGGTGATGCACCACAGAGCTGCTGCCAGGCCTGAGACGGGTGGAGAGGGTGAAAAGGCAGGAAGAGGGGAGGAAGCCGACCACGGCGGGAACAGGTGGCAAGTGGCTGAGAAGGAGGACAGGGGCCACCCACCTCACCCCAGGCTAGTCCATGGACTGGACTGACTTAGGACCGACGCCAACTTCAGGTGGACAAAGTGGAGAGAGCAGGGGAAGGAGAGAGGGGAGACAGGCACTTGGGCTAACGAGCTGGCCCTCAAGAGCTAGGGAAGGAGGGCCCACCACCAAGCCAGGAGGGCTGGAGCCCTACAAGGTAAGGGCACATGGAAGCTGGCTACCCAGGCTGCCCACCTTACCCAAAAGTTATGGACATCCCGTCACCTATAGGGGATACCCTGGCGCCAGGAAAAATAACAAAGGGGGGTGCATTGCAGCTCCAAGACCTACTCAGAGCTAAGAGGCTGGGGAGGGCAGAAGAAAAAGACAAGCAAAAGGCAAATGACTTGTTAGGCTTGAGCCCTCACTGGGGACTTCAGAACCCGAGCTGTAGCAGGGAGAGGGGGCTGCTGAGTTTGGGGACTGTTTTTCTCATTCGCTCATGTGCAGAGACAGCTGGCCGCAGGGAAGGCAGGGGGTGGGGCTGGAGTGTGCACTGCAATTAGGGGATGCTGGGCTCCCAACCTCCCAGGTGCAGCCTAGAGCACACACAGGGCACCCGAGAAGAAGCGATAAGAGGCAGGTGATCACAAAGGATTTCAGCCAAGGAATGGAAGGGCCTGGTTACCACCTGCAGCCCTGCTGGTCCTGCTAACCACAGCCAGCTAGCTGTCTGCCCAGGAGGAAGGAGCCTTGGTATCCAAGGAGCTTGAGAAAAGGCAGAAAGAATGTGAGCAAACATATTGTCAAGTTTGGGCTGACACCACGCTAGCTTCTCCCAAACGCCCAGAGCTGCAGGACCAGGGCTGCTGTGGGGAAGGCCCCCTTGGTCACACAGAACTGAAAGGCCCTCCAGCGATCTCCCCTACTGATCCTATGCTGGCTGAGAGAAGACAAAAACCAAAAATAAACACAAAAGAGGAATCCCTTCCCCCTCCCCAAAGGCCCTTTCCTGCTTGGCTGTCACAGGGTGAAGAGCTTCTGGAGTAGCTAAAGCAGTGCCCAGGTGACACAGGGGGCCAACAGAGGAGGGTTCCTCTGTCCTGCCGGGAGCTGGGAGGGGAAACGGGGGGGTGCAGGGGGACAATGCCAGGTTCAGAAGCCTGTGAAGAGGGGCTGCGAGTGCTGTGAAGAGCGGAAGAGCAGCTATACTGACCCTGCTGGTGGGCTCCAGAGCTGGGGAATCTCTAGGTGGCAAACCCACAATCAGGCACCTAAAGGCTGCAGGGGTCTGCCCAGTCACCCCCCAACTCTCGGCTGTTCCATCCTTTTCCGGTCAGACACATTTACACCTAACAGTGTGCCCCTGGGGTGAGGGAGATGGCACGACACTGTTACCATAAGTGATACCAGGGGTCCCGGCACATAGGGCACACCCTTCAGTGCAGCGACAGCCAGTCCAGGGCACCCTGTTCTATGGCAATGCTCACGACAGGATCGCAGGGACTCAGGCGGTCTCCGTGACAACCTGGGCAGAGGTTTGGCATGACAGTTTCTTCCTGGGGATTTCTGCTGGGAGGAAGAACACTAACAGAAACGTAGGCGTGTAGAGTTGGGGTGGGCTGACCGCTCAACCGCAGGAAGTGGGAGATGATCACTTCTGTCCCGTCCCCCGCCCCTTCAGAGATCTCGGTCACGGAGGGCAGTGGGGGGAATGGAGTCCCACCACCGTCAGTCCTGGTGTGGCCGGGGCTTCCACAGCTTAAAGAGCACACACCCCCGGTGGGAGCTGCTTTCTTGAGTTCTCCCGGGCAAACGCTGGTCTTCCTCCTCCAGGCGGATCTTTACCCAAGGCCAAGAGCTGGCCGGGAGCAGCTCGGGTCGGCAGTTCCTGCGCCTGGTGGGAAGGTGGCCCAGGGGCCTCCTCCTGTCTCCATTCCGTTCCAGGAGAAATGCCCCCATCGCCGCGGAGAGGGGCCTCCTCGGGGGGAAGTGAGGTGTTATAAGCAGAACTGAGAAACAGGTAAAAGAAAGACAGGGAAAAGCAAGAACAAAAACAAAATAGTGCCCTAACCCCTTATAAAAATTAAAGATGAAATTTACACAAATGCTTTGTCCATATTAAATTTCTTTAAAGAAACTGGTGCCTGTCCACAGCAGAGCTTCTGCTCTTTTGAAGTCTTAAATCGTTTAAATTAAAAAAAAAAAAAAGACAAAAAAATTTAAACAAAACTGAAGGGAGAAAATGCAAACAAAGCTTCACATTGCTGGAGCTCCAGCTGTCGGGAGATGGCCGCTGGCCGGGCACCTGTACCCTCTGCCGTCCTCTGTGAGACTTGACGAGACTGTGGGTCCCGGGGATCAACCTGGAAGACAGAAGGCAGGGCACGAGTGGACACTGGTCAGTGGGCTTGGGGTGCCTCCAAGCTCCAGATCTCCCACTAGGTGCCAGCACCCAACCGATGACCTCAGGAGCTGTGCTGGGGCCAGGGAGAAGGTTTCTAAATAATTTATCTGAAGTGAATGTAGCTTCATTATTGCCACCCTGCCCCAGACACACAGTCTTACTATTCAGCTGCAGGTTAAGTGACATGCCCGAGCTCACATGCCTGAGGGGCAGACCCTGGCTGGGAGCCCAGGCACACAAATCCGGTCGATTGTGAATCCTGTGCCATATAACAGCTTTCTTCAGTGTTTACAAAAACGCCGGCGGACCCTAGGTACCCGTCCCTGCAGGTCTTGGCAGCCCTGGTTCCCCTCATACTTCCTCACCTCTCTAATCGTGCTGCCCTGAAATGTCAAAGCAACTCTCGAGTTTACTGATCCCATTTTAAGAGAATGAAAGAGACTCAGGCCTCTGAGAACAGAAACTAACTACTAGGTCAGTGATGGCGAACCTATGACACGCGTGTCAGAGGTGACACGCGAACTCATTTTTTTGGTTGATTTTTCTATGTTAAATGGCATTTAAATATATAAAATAAATATCAAAAATATAAGTCTTTGTTTTACTATGGTTGCAAATATCAAAAAATTTCTATAGGTGACACGGCACCAGAGTTAAGTTAGGGTTTTTCAAAATGCTGACATGCCGAGCTCAAAAGGTTTGCCATCACTGTCCTAGGTAGCCAAGGTTCTCCTGTCTTAGGAGAGGCCAGAATCCCACAGCCGGGCCGTGGGGGCCCCCGAGCCAGGTGCTGGGTCCTGCGTAGTTGTGCACTGCAGGGGTCAGGAACCAAGTTCTGGAGCCAGAGCCTGACTCAACAGGCCCTACACTTCACACTTCACTGTGGACAAATTAAGTCTCGGTTCCTTGGTCTCGTCACCTGTACCTAAATCACAGGTTATTCTGAGGACCAAATGAACTAACACAAGTAAAACTTAGAACATTGCCTAGCCCTATTATTAGCTATTATTTGAGAATCAATCGCCTTAGGGCTGGGCCTCAGGAACAAGACAAGCCACCTGCCCTTCAGGGACCTGTTCTAGTGGAGCCTCCAATACAAGCACCTACAGAGGTCAGCCTTGGGCCGGCCCTCACCCAGCCCAGTTCTCCCAGCTTGAGCCTGGTCAGAGCTAAGTGCAGCCCTAACCTAGGCAGGGCGGCATCCAGGGCAGCAACGCTGCAGCCTGAACCGCTGAATCAGACAAGTGTTTCACCGTGTGCTTGAAATCCCCATTGGCTTCAGTACTCTGCAAGCTCTGTGTGGCCTGAGAGCTGCCTTCCCACATTACTTGCCCTGAGCAGTCTGACAACACTGGCCGTCGTCCTCAGGTCACGGGGAGATACCTGGCTAGTCCTCAAGAGAGGCAGTGGGGTGCAGTGATAAGGAACGGTTTACTTCCTGTCAGCCTCAGTGTCCTCCTCTGAGAAATGGGGAGGGCTCTATTTTGAGGTCTGAGGGGAATAACTAAAAAGTACCTGGCCACAGCAGGAACTGGCATACTCGATGAGCCCATTCTCTCCCAGCCATCTGTCCCGACCAGAAATGACGAATGTATGAGATTTAAACACCGTGGTCCTCAGCCACTGAACCAGAACCCTGCTCGGAGCTGGGTGAGGGTGCCATGAAAAGGACACACACCGTGGGAGGAGGGAGCACAGCCTTTCGGAGAGCAACATGGCACTGTGTTTTCAGAGCTTCTGCCGCGTTTGGACCTGTAGATCCTATAGTTCCACTGCTGCAACTGTATCTTAACTGATAACCCTACACATGAAAAGGACTTGATGAATAAAGATGTTCACTGAAGTATATTTAATTTATGAGGCAACAACCCACAACAGAGGAGATTTAAGCAAATGATGCATCCACGCAATGGTATTTGCAGAGGAAATGAGGAGGCTGTGTGGCATTTTGAACAATATCATAGCAGAAGCATTCCCTGGGTTAAGTGGGGAGAAGCAGGCTACAAGTTCTGCAGCAGAGTATGCCCATAACTGAAAACACAACACTTCCAAACGTAGGAAAATCTGCAAAAAATACACCACAACATTGTACTTGTCACGGGTGTGCCTTCTTCCACTTTTCCTGTATTTTTAGTACTGAGTGACATCACCCAGTCATGCTCTGTTCTGTAATGGAAATAGTGGACTCTAATCAACAGGAAAAGCTGGCAGCTCCGACTCGGAGGTCCATGGAGCAGCGAGCAGCCCAAGAAACCAGACCCGCGTCTTTTCTGGACTCTTCCGCATACAGTGGACATGGAGAATTCCCCACACCTGTCAGACCTGAGAGGTGAGACGGATTCCCTTCTCTGCCTCCCAGGTGAGGGGACCCAGCGTCTGCGGGTGGAGTACAGCAGGAATGGATGATAAAGGCACTGGACAGCTATCTGATGCGGAAAAAAATACTGGATTCCCAGGCCCAACCCTTTCCTCTGCTGCTTCTGTCTCCCTGCCTGTTAAGTCCTTTCAACAAAAACCCAGTGGGCCTTCCATCTCAGTCTTTGGTTTGTAAAAATAAAACCATCATACGCATGCCCTGTGATGATCCAGCAGCCCCTCATATCCAGCACTAGTCAGCATGCCTACTGCCTTCAGCAGACAAAGCAGAGCAATCAGGAGACGGGGAGAGGGAGAGCTTGGGGAGGACCTCACCAACAGAGACACGCTAAATCCTCATGAAGTAGGACAAGAAAAGCCTGATAAGTTGTATGGTCATGTGTCATCTGCTAAAATAATCTCTGGGACCAGTTATGACCTTTTCAACACCGCTTTCCTTCCTCCCTGGTAGGACCCAAGCGAAGACAACTTCCTCAAAAGGATGATCATCAGCAGGAGCTGGCCCCCGGCAGCTGAAAAGCAGTGTGGTCGAGGAGGCAGAGGTTCTGGAGCCAGAGTCCTTTTTCCAAAATAACTGGTGGAACAGAGTGTGACTGCAGAAGGTCGAACCCCTCGTCCGGTGCTCTGCAAGAGCTCCTGCGACACCAGCACGCAATGACCGCTGGAATCACTGGGTCCCTTGCCAGGAACCAAGGCTGACATTGCCCACAGGCTCCTCCGCCCTCCCTCCCTTGGACTGGCTTTGGCCCTCCTGGTAGGTCTGCTGGCTTCACCCTGTGGCAGGGACAGGAAAAGGAGAAGGGACTCTCTTCTGTGGAGAGGACCTGGACTTTGAGTCTCTCTCCCCTTAGAGAAGGTACAGCTTTCCAGGGAGCCAATGGCAGAAACTGCACTGGAAGACAGAGGGGAGTCCTTTCTTGAGCCATGGAGAGGGAGGCTCGGGTTGACGCCCCAGCCACACAGTTCTGGGCGGAAACAGCAGCAGACCCTCCCATGCACCTCATCCAGAGGGGCCAGGCCTCAGCTCCCCGACTCCCCAGGCTGGGCTTAACTGCTCAGTTACCAGCCTCAATCAGAGCGTGCCTTGTCCCTTTCAGTGGAACACCTACCTCTGATCAGAGCCCTCCCTAGAGGGCAAAGCCACACCCACTGAGCAAACATGGTGTGATAAACCTGTAGATGACACCTGTCACACACTCCGTCTTTCACTGTCCCCATCTTGTGAGGATGGATTTGCCCATTTTAAGAAGGGAGTAGGCCCAGAGAGATGGAGCAAGTTGGCCCACATCACAGAGCTGTTGAGCAGTAGAACCAGCACTCAATCTAAATTTTGCAGCCCCTTCCCCGCCCAGTCTCTCCACTATGACAGTCCTCAAGTGTTTTACACCTACCGCCTGCCTCACTGCACTCGACAACCGAGGTAGGAGCTGTGGCCACTCCAGGTTTAGAGATGAGGAAACGAAGCTCAGAGAGATCTGCTCCTACTTTTAGCCTAGAAATTTATGATGTCAAGTTCCCGCCTACAGAGAGAAGTGCTTAAGAGCTTAAGCAGAGTTTCAAACCCATTTACGCCTTTCATTTGGAAACAGATTCAGGCAGAAAAAGGAGCATGAAGGCTTGGCTTAGGTATCTCTGCACAGGTCTGATGTCCAGAGCACAAACGGGGATGTGATGCCAACCAGGCAGTGAGAAGCTTCCGGCAAGTGCCTCCGCCAGCCAAGCACTGGTCTCTGCAAGGACACCAGGGAACCAAACTGTTCCCACAAGGCCACTGGTAATGTGGAGACTTTCCGAAGTTGGGAGAGCTGCAGTGGGAGCAGGCGATGATGGGGCTGGGACTGGGGATGGAATGGGCTCACACACCGAAAAGAAAGCCATCTGGTTGGCGTGCTCATAGACCACAGCACAGTATAAACTCAAATT
This sequence comes from Myotis lucifugus, assembly GCF_000147115.1. Lineage (NCBI taxonomy): Eukaryota > Metazoa > Chordata > Mammalia > Chiroptera > Vespertilionidae > Myotis > Myotis lucifugus. The sequence goes on along the minus strand of NW_005872270.1, from coordinate 45,867 downwards.
GCGGTGCTACTGGGTGGTGGCCAAGAACTCACTCTTACCTAAGTTCTCCCTGTAGTCCTGTGTGGTGATATCACTGTAGCTAATGACACATTTGATATGCTAGATACCATGCAAGATTAATATGCAATGCTTCTTCTGTCCAAACAAAGGCCCACGTAGGAATTCTCCCATTTCACAGATGAACAAACTGAGGCTCGGGTGTTAATTTTCAGCACATCATGCTGTGGAGGCACAGAGGCAAGGTAATCTCTGGGTCACAGAGGGCAGGCCTCTCCTTCTAAATAGGATTAGCTTTAAAATGAGTCATTCTTCACTTATTTAATACACCAAACAAAGCAGCTGGCTTTCATATTCAGTTTCATGCCAGCCCTTGGGGGTTCAGTGGCCCCAGACACCACTGTCAATTCTAACCTGTTAAAGCCAAGCTTTCTGATGCATCATTCCCCTAAGGCTTGGCTAGCAACAGTGGTGCTAGGAGTAGGGCAAAAAACAGAGATGCCTGTGCCGTGGGCAGCCTCTGGCACAGTACATGGGGGTTGGTCCTGTTGTCAGGGTAAGAAAAATGGGGGTGAGATGACAAATGTGGTAACAGCGTTTTCTGTCTTCAGGTCTACAGAAGGGAATAGGGAACAAAAGCCTAGAGATTATCAAAGCATACCCACCAGGAGCTTCATGGTCTCTGAGCCCTGACCAAGAGACCAAAACCAGGTAGAAATCTAGGAGCAGGTCTCAAAGGGGGAGCATCTTTCAGAGAGCGTGTTAGAATGGCAAAGAATGATTGGTGCTCTGCCAAGCGCATGAACTTTGGAGTAGGAAGACCTAAAATTCCTATCTCAGCCCTACCAATCACTAGCTTGGACCTTTACCAAGTCAAGGCCCCCCCAAGTCTATTTTCTCAACTACAAATATGGAAATGTTGACCTTGCAGGGTGTGAAGTCCAGTGACAGCATTTGTAATAGGCAACCAGAAGGTACTTAATAGTTGTGATGGCAGCATAAAATCACACCCAAAACACCAAAACAAAACCTCACAGTCGTCACTGGCTCACGCAAAAATTCCAGACAAGACGACTCAGCCCAAGTCAGTCTTCTCTCGGCAGCCTTTCTGCTTTTGGCCTCAGGCTGAATGAATGATTCTGTGCAGTCTGTAAATTAATTTTTTATTGCCATGTACCCACACCCAGTTCCTATCCATCATCCAGTATTTGAGTTCCTGTGCTTGGCAACCTGAAGCCTCCTGAGAGAAGCAAGAGACTGTCCCTGCTGGTCTGGTTGCACACCCCAACCGTCCCAGGCCCTGAACCTGTCCCTTCATATCCACTCAGGTGGCACCCACCCTTCGAGACACCCTCACACCTCCTCCCAGGAAGCAGTCCCAGAGGAGCCAGTCTCCAGTGAGCAGGCGCAGAATGACCACAGACCCCACCCCCACCCCACCTAACCATGCTGTGGGTGCCACTCTTACCACCCTAACTACAAGCTTCCTTAAGCACAGGGACAGTCTCCTGCTTCTCTCAGGCTTCAGGTTGCCAAGCACAGGAGCCTAAATACTGGGTAATTGATAGAAACTGGGTGTGCGTACACGGCAATAAAAAATTAATTTACAGACTACACAGAATCATTCATTAAGGGTGACAGGATTTTAATATAAAACTATGGTGATGAAAATCCCTGCTTTTGCTCGAGTTCCCAATGAACTTCCCAACCAGCTGGGGCAGAGAGGGCTGGGCCTTTCTCAGGCTCAGCAGCTGGGAGGGAGGAGCTGGGATTTTGCCTGTGCTGCTCTTCTCCTGCCCAACAGCACGCCACTCCCCTCCACCACCTTCAGAGCTGGGTGGGAGAAATGAGGCACACAAGGGTGACACAGCCCACCAGTTAGAGAACCAGGAAGCTCCTGTCTCCATTCCGGCTCTCTCCGCTACTCCTTTCCTCGCAGAGCTGTCTGCCTAATCTAGAGATGGGGCCTGAAATACTGGTGTGGCTAGTTGGAGCTGGCCTGGCTTCAGAGTATGACCCCGAGTCTGTCAGTCAGGGTAAGAAGTTCAAGGAAAGGGCAGTTAGGACTGGAAGACATGGGTTTGGCCTCAACCCTGTGGACTTGCCCAGATCTTAAAGACCCACCATGGTTGCCCTAGCTGGTTTGGCTCAGTGGATAGAGCATCAGCTTGCGGACTGAAGGGTTCCGGGTTCGATTCTAGTCAGGGGCACATATCAGGGTTTCGGGATCAATCCCTAGTAGGGGGCGTGCAGGAGGTGGCCAATCAATGATTCTCTCTCATCATTGATGTTTCTATCTCTCTCTTCTTCCTTCCTCTCAGAAATCAATAAATATATATATATATATTTTTTAAAAAGACCCACCATGGTGGCCTGCCAGGCCCAACCACCTCCCCATGACTCTCCTTAGCTCAACAGGCTGGGGTGGAGACCTGGCTGGGGTGCTGTCAGGTATGGCGGACTCCCCTACTCCATATTCAAAACACAAAGGTTGTGGAAATAGGCACTGGGGGCAGGGCAGCCCTATGAGGAACCGAGCTCCAGCCCTTGGCAGCCAGAGGTCCACCCTTTGCCTAAGAAGCCACCCCTCCCATCTTCCACACCCTTTTCACCTACTTAGGTGTACCAGAGGAAGCAGCCCTGTGGGTTCTCAGAAAGGTGGACTGTCGCCCAGGTGTGATAGCACAAATACAAGGGTAGAAATGTTCTCCTCGTTGTCAACTACAGGAGACACTGAAGTAAAATGCAGGTAAATGATAAAGGATCTTGCCTGGTGGTGACAGCAGGAGTGGGAGACCAGGCTTCTGGTCTCATCGTCTCAACTTCTCTCTGGGACATCATTTCTCCATGTGCCAATAAGAGGCTTAGGACCAGGGCAGAGATTCTCAACCTGGGGTCCTACTGACTCCAAGGATGCACAGGTCTGCAAACCCCCTAAAGGCACATGAAGTACCAGAGTGTAAGTCACGTGCCTTTTGCTGAGAGAATATCCCCAACATTCAGATTCTGAGAAGGGTTTATGACATAAGGAATTCTAAGAACTAAGGATCTTTGTCGGCTCCTTATCTAAGGCAAGAACTCCAACCAGAAACAGCACAGGAAGGCAACATGGGCTTCCCACAACAAAGGTGGTGGTGCTACCTGTGTAGCCGGGCCAGGGTGTGAGGGGAGTGTTGTGGGGAGGGGAGACGGACTTCAGCTCATTGCACCAGAGCCCTTCCTAACAGCGGGAGGGTGAATTCCTCTCCCTGAGGCTCCCTTACAGCAGACAAATGCCACTGAGAGGAGATGGCTCTGTGCCGTGTGTCAGCTGAGCTTGATCCACTTACCACAATGAGGACACACACTCTTGTAGAAACAACTGGCAGGCCCAGTGGACAGCAATGACTAGCTTACTGAGAGAAAGGGAATGAGCAGAGCTTAAAGCCACGCAAACAGATGTCAGCTTTATCTCAAGTGTGCCAGAAAGTTCGGCCAGGGCAGTGAATGGTTCTACTTGAACTGTAGCAAGCAGTTACTGCGGAAGCTTAGACACGGAGACTTGGTCATGTTACGGCAGTGATCATGTTGTCACCACTGTTGACTTGCTTAATATTGTTTTCAACTTTTTGATTCCTTGGAGTGTGCTGCTGCCCAAATGCTAGGATTTAAAAGTTTGCCAAACGCACAAAAATAAGAATCACAGGGCAAGACCTAAGACTCTGAGATCTGCAGGTCTCTCTGGTGACCAGCAATCAGCAGGACGCACACGGAGTCCTCATACTTATCAGACAGTTTAAATCTGGGAAGTCACACATGGAAGCCCTTAGGGCCCTGGGGTTGGTGAGCTCCCCTATCACCGAGGCTGGTAAACAGGTCCTGGGTGGAACTCACTCAAAACAAACTAAGGGGGAACTTTTTGTCTCCAGGAACAGCACCAATAATTAGCAGTAGGCTACGGGGATACCTTAACTAATTCCCTTCCTCAACTTATTAAGTGCGGGGATGAAATGAAAGCTGAAAACTGCCTCAATTGGTCCCCAAAGAGGTTGAGGTTCAGCTGTGGCTGCTGTGATTAGCAGAGAAAGGGCTCAAGGGAGAGAGGCTGGGCTGCTGAGAGAGTTCTCCTGTGCGCCCTTTGCCAGGAGGAAAATGTCTAAGGTGCAGTAACAGCTAAAGGGGAGCGGTCACTTCCATATGGGGCAGGACAATTTGTGGTTACAAAAGGAAAAACTCAAACAAGGTCATGCCCAGAGTGGTCTGGGCGAAAGGAGACCATATGGACTTCTGGTGACAGCACCAGCCCAAGCCCCCTGTGCCTCGGGGAACTCACTGGGGGCACTTGCTAAGGGGTTTGGAGCTCTCTTAGAGAAAACAAGGGCACAGCACATTGTTCATGAGAACTGAAGTGAAAACGATGATTAGCCTACGAGGATTTGGCAAAGACAAACAGCATGAGGGCCGCACACAGAGCCGCCACCACTGAACTCTCACTGTCTGGAGGAACTGCAGTGGAGCCTTTGCATTTCTTGTATACTTTGTCTTTTACAACAGGTACAGCGAGCACCAGCATTAAATGAGTATCATTTAATGGACAAGGAAATGGGGCCCCAGAATCAGGTGACTTGTCCAAAGTTACCAGCTAGTAAGTGGGAGAGCTGTGATTTAAACCTAGGTTACCAGCAAATCAGGCTCAAAAGCACCGTGTGGAAGCATAGGGCTTCTCACTGCCACGGCCAGTCATTGCCCTTTCTCCCTTCACGTGCTCGGGAAGGTGGCTCTGCGGCCTCACACCTACTAAAGACTGGTACTGTCAGGGGCAGCATCTCAGCCGCCCAGGAGGCTGACAGTTCTCCCCTCACAGTGACTGACTCATCTGCCAAAACTCCGGCTTTATACACCACCCCCACCTTTTTTACAGAATGAGGTTCTCCCCCTTAGGTTCTTGGCAACTTTGCTATGTTGCACTCCCTCTTTTGAACCAACCCAAAGATGGGCTCTTTCCACAAATTCCCAGTGTCTGCCTTTGCTCACACTGTGTCCCCTGCTGAGATTCCCCTCATTTGCCCTCCTTTCTTCAGGGCCATCGCAAACCACACATCCTACATGCTGCCACCACTTATTTCTTCAACAAAAAGCCCGCACTCCCTCCTCTGAGCTCCCCAGAGCGCTGAGACAGTCCTGTGCCACCACAGACTTGCTACTGTGACCTATCCTCAGAAGCTCACGGAAAACACCATGGCGCCAGAGCTCCAGCCACGTCACCAGTGGGGCAAACCACTTCCTCTCTGGGGTGGGGAGGACACCATACCCAGGACACACGTGAGGATTTCACAATAAACACGGGAGAGTATGAAGTCTGAAAAACAGCATGAGCTCAGTAACTTCAGGTGAGAGAGAGGTGTCCGTCCCTCCCCACCCAACATGCCTTATGATAAAACTCCAGGCTGCGCAAGCTTATTCCTGTCCTGAAGCAAACAGAGTGAATACAGGACTACCGGCAAGCCACAGAAACTCGCAGTAAGCATCTGCTACCCCAGGGCAAAAAGACCTGGACTCTCCTGGGTTCGGGGAAGGAGATGTGGTAAACAGGCAGGGGCGCCAGCCTCCACCCTATTCCCCACATAGGGTGAAGGGTTAGCTGAAGGACTGACTTTGAAATCCCTACTCCACTAGCTGGATGTCAAGCTATGGCCGTAGGGCCACCCTTGGTACTTGCACTTAGAAATCTGAAGGTAACTGAAACCAGGTCTGCTCCCTCACCTCCTTTCCTTAATCCAAAATAGAAAGTATTTCTCAATTTACAAGTTAAAGTGGCTCTCAAAATTAATTTTATAATCAGCAATTATGGTTCTGTTACAGAACTATTAAAAAAATAAAACAGAGTGAGATGGGGGTGCTAGAAAGCTGCTCTGTGGCAAACCCCAGCCTATCCACGTGATAGGACACTGCAGACTTTCAGCTCTAAAAAGCAAGAGTAAATACCCAAACAACAAAATGCTATGTTCTTGGACATAATTATAGCACATGCAAATGAGGACACAGAGGAGCTAGACACATCAGTCACCTAATGAGAAGCTGATTACAAGGGGAAGCACAAAACACAGAAAGATTCAGCCATCAAACGAAGGCTGTGAATGCAGCCCTGGGTCTCGAGGTCACTCTGTGCCCGTGAAGATACCCTATGTTCGGCAACAAATCTCGGACTCAACAGCCTTCCAAGAAGACACAGACAAACACAACTCACCAAATACCCACTGGAGGAGAGCAGATGAGTTGATATCCATATATCCAAGACATTTGTGTATTCCTTACCCGCTTCAAGACCCTCTCCTGCAGCGTTCACGATCTCTTAAATGGCTCTGCCCCCCTGCCTGGAGACCCACAGATAATGGAGTTACCCCTTCCTTAACCTTAATACAATCTACTTGTGAGCCCTTTAGAAACCTCCAAAACATACCTTGAATTCTCCTCACCCTTCTCCATATGCTGTACAGTCACCCCACCTGGGAAGCTGCAGCTTGCTAACTGGGCCCCAGCTTCCATGCTTGCCTCTCTCCCATCCTGCTGGCCACAGAGCTGGAGTGATCTTGTAAACATGTAGAGCAGATGGAGAAAGCCACCGTTCAATGACTTCCCATAATCTACAAAGCTTGGCACTGTCGGTTCCTGTGCTCCTGCCAGTTCCTTGCCCCTCTGCTTGGCAGAGGCCCCATCCTTCAGGTCTTAGCTTCTATGTCACCTCCTCAGAAACACTTTCTGTCTTGGGCAGGTCCCTATTTTCTATTTCCTTCATCCATATACACACCTGAAACTGTCTCTGTAGTTTCCCTCTATGATGTGAACAAAGGTATAAATGCCTCAAGGATAGGGACCATGTCTGATGTTTCACCAAAGCACTGCTTAGCACCTACCACAGTGCCTATAACATACATAGTCAATCAATAACAACTAATAGGCCCCTCTGGGGGGGGGGAGGTCTTTTTATCAGTGGGGGGCTGGGGTAGAAAGCACATGAACCTGCACCCATTCTGAGATGCTACTTCTAGCTCTGTTAGCAGCATGGCCAAGACCTGGTATAAAAGGACAGTAGGACTCAACAGCTGTGGAGAGCCTACTGCATGCCCTAGCTAGCTTTATATTCATTCTCCACAGAACCTTCATGAAAATCCTATTGGTAAGTGTCAGCAACCCATTTGAGAAATGAGGACTCCCAAGGCTCAGAGAGATGCCTAAGGTTTAAATGGAGTGAGGTCATTATCTCATCTCATGGCCTATGCCAGGCACACAGCAGGTGTTCAATACATGCCAGTGGAACGAACAAGTGAAGTTCTCTAGTCTGGCTCAAAGCCATGTCTAAGACTCCGCGTGGAGATCTAAGCCCTCTGTGCATCCCCTTCCCTCACAAACTTCCATTTCTCTAAGGGTCATCTTCTGTCCTACCATAAAGACCTCACAGGGACCTGTTATTCCCGATGGTATTCGCCTGAGAGCATACCAAGTTGCTCACCGTTACTATGGCTCACGGTTACTATGGCTCAGAAATCCACTGCCCCAGGATCAGGGAAGTCCAGGAGAAGTTCAATGGTTTTCCTCCTCCTTTTTTAAGGAGCTGGTGGCCACAGGGCCTCACCTCATCCTCATTAAGGAAGAAACTAGGTAAGAGCCCAGAGTCCCTGGTCCTAGAACCACACCCACTGTGGAACTGTGATTGTGCCAGGGCTAAGGGAGTAGGGAAGAGGGCCAAGAGTGGTCCTTTGGGTAGTCTGGTTTCCTGGATGAGGAAGCTACGGCCATTAGGAGCGACTTGCCCAAAGTCCCAGTGCAAGGTAATTAGAGAAGACAGAGCCAGGGTTAGACCCTGGCAGGCCCTCCCAGCTCTTAGGCCTAGATCCAAGCTTTTTGAGGGCAAAGGGGTAAGAGGCAGGCAGCTGGCTCCGTGTTTAACAGATAAGGTGGTAGATGGTGCCTTTACCCTCTGCCAGTTTCAGACCAAGTGTGCAGCAGCAATCCTGGAGTCTGCAGGTCTGAGGCGAGGCGGGAAATACGCCTTTCTAACAAGTTCCCCTGGCATGCTGCCAGTCTGGGACCACCATTTGAGAACCACTGTGCTAAGGTTTGTCACTGGCACTGTGTTGAGGGGTCGGAGAAAGTGGGGAGTGTGGCAATAGCTTGTCGATATCTTCAAGTTCACAAGATAGAATCTCGATCTATTAAGTAGAACACCTGTCACCCATAACATCCTCAGTTCCTTCCACCGATAAAAGGGCAACAGTCTTTCTAACCATGGTTAAGGCCATGTAATTAGGCTGCAGATCCTGAAATCACCTCTGGGTCTGCCTATGGCATCACTATGTTATGCCCAACTCAATAAAACCCTAAGAGTAGGTGGGAAACTGCAGTGCTAGGGACAGCGGCGCCCCTGCCATAGGACTCCCAAACACTGGGCTGGAGGGACTGCTCTCCGTGCTACCCCTGCCTGATGCCCATGCCCTGAGGTGTTCAGGGCAGGCGAGGGAGGAAGATCTCTGGATGGTGTCAGTGGTGACATCTGGATTTCAGTTTAGGCAACTGGCCTAAACTCCCAAATAATTTTTTTTAAAGGTAAAAGTCACCCTGTTGTTTGTCTGGGGTGTGGTATAGTCACACCCATTTTTGCTGCTCTATGCAGTTCCTTCCAAACATTCATCAAACCCAAGCCGGCAAATCTGGTTACTAACAACAAATGAGTTTTTACTGTGACTTCCAGTTCTCCCATGTCTGGTACAAGGCTGGGCGGTGCTCGAAAGGCCCGTGCACTCTGCCAAGATCTGACAGCACGACTTCCCAGTCCCTGCCTTAGATTTGCCCCACACTGGAGCTTTCTGGGAAGACATGTCTTGGGCATGTCTAAACAAGCAAAAAGGAAAAAATAAGAGGGTGCTGTACGTGACATTTCCGGGGTTCCTTTTTCCAAAAGGATGGATGTAAATACAAAATGAATCCACTGGCTCACATCATGTGACTTTCCCACTGGAACAGATGATCAATACTGAAACTCAATATGATACACCCAAGCCAACCTGCCTTCCATTCCTGCTACAGCTCATGCCTCGCAATTATGAAAAATCAAGATCACCATTTACAAGATTACCTGCCCAGGCCCACATTAGCTCCTCTGTGCAGCCAGGGGACAGAGGCATTTTCAGCTTCCTCACAATGCGCTATGATGTGTCTAGGTGGCTCTAATCCATTCCTCCCGAGTCCCTAGACATCACTTTCTTTTACAAAGAAACAAAATACTGAATTCTGACCTGTGTACAATGCAGGCTGAGTTATAGCTTCCCCCTGGCACCTCTAACAGAAAGTGAAATCCCTTTACGTTGGGAAATTCATTGCAGTACTTTATGGTATTGATTTATTTTAAACCTGGCTGGCAGTTTCAAGGCCTGAATCCTAGAAATGTGCAGGAGGTCTCCATTTCCTCTGATTCTGTAATACCACCGAGGACTCACTAGGGGAAATGAAACGAGGGGCTGGGAGCTTATCTACTGCTGCCCTCGTTTATCAAGACAGAACCTTGGGGAGTCTCCCCAGGTTCTGGGCCTAGAATGCATCTCTGGTTAGGACTTTCACTAGAACAGTACCCTTTCCCCCTGCCAGCTCAGTCCTGCACCCAGCAAAGCCTCACTATGCCAAGGAGAGCTTCTGACAAACCTTGAGATGTGACCTCTTCCCCTATCGTCTGGCTGACAAGGTGCCCCTAAACCTACCTTCCAGAACCAGCCCAGGGCACCACCTCTTCCCGAAAGCTTTCCCTCTACTCTCTCCATGCTTCCTATAGGTTTCCCAAGTCACGCCCACTACAACCAAGTGTCCATATGCTATCCCCACTGCTAACCTGAGCTCCAAGAGGGCAACACTGCGGTCAACACTCTCAACACCTCCACTGGGCAAGTGCCTGCCAGAGCCAGGAGGGCTCTTGCTCATTAAATCTGCCTTGGCCACAATCTTTCAACACAGGGCTGCAGGCAGCAACACCAATGACAGGCACACATGACGAAATCCCTTGCTTTAGTCAAGTTTCAATGAGCTGTGTCGGGAGAACCCAGCAATCCTGCATTTTGCTTTGAGTCCTCATCAACCTCCAACGCCCAGGCTAAGTTCACTCGGAAAGGACTTTGGCGAGGGCACTAGGGAACAGAGACAACGGGTCCTTGTACAAACGCCGCAGACTGTCCTGCCAGCGCTCCCTCAGTGTCAGTGCTCTCCTGGCTGCCATCGCGCGGGGTGTGCTTTGGGTCTCCCACTTCCCAATCTTTTGGTAATTTTGATGTCTCCTTTCTTACGTGACTTCTGCCTACTGTTGCCGGACCCTTGGCTATCCCAGCCATGCCTCACCTAACCATGTTTGAGGCTGTATCAGGGTGACATAAGAGGAACCCCCACACAGGTGACCTCGCCTGAAGGATGAGATGGTGGCCCTGTTGCAGTGTGCTCAGATACCTGTCAGACTCTGAAGGATGCACGAGGCAGTACTGCCCACTAACACCTAAAGGACCACCTGTGATGCTGTTTAAAGGGGAAATCGTACTCTGCCTCAAAATATAAACCCATCAAAAGCTACGTTTAAAGAGGCTGTTAGAGACAGAATAGAACAGTGGAATTTCCAGTCAGGTACCTTGTTTCAAATCCTGACTCTCAAAACCTTACGACAGTGATTCTCAGCTTGCCCATCCGCAGAAAGATGGCAGAAAACAGAACACTTATGCGGATGCTGTATGATAATACATGTAAAGTACTTAATTCAGGGTCAGACATAAAAGGGCAGTAAAGTCAGGTGGCCCCTCAAAGCAGGTTTTTATAACCAGGAGCTGTTATTGTTTGTGGAGTTTCTGTGTGTCCCTGGGGTAAGAGGAAATGGGAGTTGGAAGGACCCCAACCGTCAAGGCAGCTTTACTCACAGATGGACGATTACAAGAGCGATTCTGATTTGCCCAGAGGGACGCTGTCTAGGAGGAGCCAAGGATGCCAGGGAGGAGGAGAATGTGAGCAGCAACAGCCTGGGCAGGCCTGTCCCTTTCACAGATGCTCTGATGTCCTGCTGAGCTTCAAGGGACAGATTATCCCTGGGGGCCACCAGCCACATTACATAACCAACAGCTCAGCTTCCTCCTGTTCACAGGCAGGAGCAGACAAGGGATGGCAACAGCAGGCACGAAAGCTGCTCAGGGGAGCTGACTGACCTTGCAAACACCAGCCTTCCCCATGTGGGGGGACACCCAGAAAACACCAGTAGACAGACCAGGCCCCTGATGTCTCGGATACTAGTTCCTAGGGATGTCAGGTCTTCACAGTGAAGGTTCAGCTTTCAAACCCTCTGGATCTTCACTCACAACCCCTCCACTCACGCACAGCATCATGAAGTCTAGTGAGAAAGGCAGGGCTGGGACTTCCACTTAACAGACGGGGGCTCAAGAAGGACAGAGGTTTCAGGTCTGCTTGGATAAAAGAATTTGTAATCACTGGTTAAATACACCCCCCACCCCAATGTGCTCTCTACTTTAACTAAAACCCCCATTGTTTAATGATCTAATCACCCATTCTAGGGTGAGGGTGGCGTTTCCCTCCTCCTACCCTCCCTTTGTTCAAGGCTCCACCAGCGACTAAGTGGGCGAGCCTCTGGAGTATAAGAATCAAACCTCTAATTTTGGCCCCTTCGGCAGTTTCTCCTTTTCCATAAAGCCGTCCTGGCTTACATTCTCCTTTGGTCTACCTACCTCGTTGTTCACCAGCACAAGTGAACTTCTTCAGAGAAGAGATGACCTCCCAACTGCAAACCTACTCAGTGCCAGACACCTCCCACCCACTTTACTCCTCTTAAAATGAGCAGGTGCTAGGAGGGCTTTACTCATCTCAGAATGAGCGGGAACTTGGTGCTCAGTTGTTAGTTAAAGTCAGTTATAAAAACATGAGTTTTAAAGATGATTCAATGAGGTAACATACCATATTGGGTAAAGTCACCCATGGCTTTACTCCTTATTAGCTCTGTGACCTTCGGGAAGTTACTTGAGAAGTTAAAGAAATATGGGCATAAAGCACTTAGCCCAGGGATGACCAATAATTACCATCATCTCTGGTCATCTTCAGCACTGTCGCCTTCTCCTTTGGAGCCTAACCCCTCAACCCTCCACACTCACTCCTTCCCTGGGGGCCTGACCCCTCATCCGCCACCTCCCCAGGGAGGGCAGTCCTGAGTTAGTTCATGGCTGTCCTGATGGCTGGGCCAGGTACTTCATGGCTGTCCTGATGGCTGGGCCAGGAAGTCACAATCAACACAGAAGGGACCTGGAGGCCTATCTAGTCCTGGGTTCCCAATTTCTCACCTAAAACTCCCTTTTAAAATTTATCCCCCAGCGATTCTGTTTTGAAGACTGTGCTGTTTAAAACAAAATACATCAGTTGTTACAGAATGATTAGAAACCCTTAAAAAAAAAACCCGCAGAAACCACATCAGTTAAGCATTTCTTGTCCGTTTTTAGTGTCACTTCTGATTAACTTGATACCTATAACGTGACACGGTTTGGGGTATAATTCCAGACAAAAGGAAGTAGATCTGACTGGCTTCCACAGCTTCAATGTGAGCAAACTTGCTTTGCCTATTCTCAGATGAGCTGAAAAGGTTGTGAATTCCCCAGAAGACCATTAGGGGCCCAAGTAGAGGTTTGGGGACCTCACGTTAAAAGCACCTCAACTCTTGTAATACAGGGGCAAAATGTGAAGCCAGGTCAAGGGGCCAACCTAGGTCACCAGCTTGTTAGCCCCAGAACCACATCTTTGAGCCCAGGCCAAGGATTAATATATCACTTATCACTTCAACAAGAAATTGGGCCTGATTTCTTTCTCTGATGGTAGGTGCTTAACATCAGAGAAAGAAATCAGGCCTAATTTCTTGCTGAAGTGATAGCAGCTCCAAAATCACATGGAGCAAAGAATATTTTCTATGACCCCTCATGTCACACCAACATCTGATTTCCTTCAGCAGGCTTGAGCTGCCTGCTCCAAATAAACAGCATTCAAAGGCCCTGGCTTCGAAAGGCCCTAGTAACCAAGATTTGTATATTAGACAGCAAACTTGGCCATGAATGCAGATTCCCTCATCCATAACTTCCCTGGTAACAAGTGGGTGGTGGCACCTGGAACATGAATTTGGCTGGCTCTCACTTTGGATAAGGCTTGTGGCTGGCTGGTAGGAACCATTAGGAATTATTAAGCAATGTCAAAAAATGACAAATAAAAGAAAGATATAATCCATCATTAAGCAATCTTTAAAAATAGATAATTTTTCTGAAACAAGTCATTGAACAGTTGCCGAGAACAGCTTTGTTTAGGAAAAAAATCTATTTGGTAATCAGAGGCAAGGCAACCACTCAAGACCACTGCCTAAAAAAAAAAAAAAGAACACTTCTACCTCAAGTCAAAGTGTACATATCTAAAATTCTACCATTTAACATTTCATTTAGGCAGTTTTTATAAGGCACTTTCACAACCTCTTGTGATTCCCAACAACCTCAATAAGATAAATATGATCCACTCTATTTTATGGATAATAAAACCCAGAGAGATAAAATAACTTGCCTCAGGTCACATAGCCAGTAAACCACAGAAATGGGACTCAATCCTAGATAATCCACTAGGCAACATACCTTTCAGAGGAAACCTTTGTTTCCAATCCAAAGTACATTTCCATTCATTGTTGCAAAACACTAAAATCATGTAACCCTGATTTAAATATTACTCTGAAATCTACAATCCTAGATTGGTGCAGGTACTGGGGAGAAGTATGTTTCCTATATGCAGTAGAGTCAGCCACAACAACAGGTCTAATAGAAAAGCAGGCTAGGAATCAAGACACAAACTCCGTGCCTTCATTGGTCTCCAGCTGCCCCTACTTCCCAGCTCCCCTTCCCAGTAAAATTCCTCAGGAACAGTCATCAATACCACCATTGGTTCTCAAAGTGTGGTGTGCAGTTTGGGAATCCATGAAACTAATAAACTTTTTCATAACACTCAGACTTTATTTCCCTTTTCCCTTTCATTCCCTCCTAAGTGTATAGTGGAGTTTTCTAGAAGTTTGATGATGAGAGACATGGCACCAGGTTATAATACAGAAGCATATATGAGAATCCAGCTGACTATTAAGGCAGATATTAAAGAGAGTTGCAAAACTATAAAACAGTGCCATTCTACTGTTTCATTGAAAACAGTTTTTTTCATAAATTATAATACTTATGTTAACATGTAGTCAATCTAGCTAGTATTATATTCACTTAAAAGGAACATTTAAAACATCTGTTTTAATTTCTAATATCACAAATATCCATAGATAAAACCTAAAACAAAAGCTCTCTGGCGTCCTCGGTATCAAGTGTAACAGACCAAAAACTCAGAGACATTGCTCTATTCTCTCACTGTCTCCAATTATTCTTTCATTCCCTCTCAAACCTCTTCTAGTTAATGGTTTTCCCCATTATGTGCCACCAAAATTGTTCATGAGCACTAAGGCCTTCCCAGGTGTTAAATCCAATGGTCCATCCGCAGTCCTCATCTCACTCAATCTACCAGCATATATGCCATGGCTGATTACTTCTTCCTCCTGAGGTATTTTCTTCACCTGGCTTCCAAGAGACCATATCCAGGTCTCCAATCCCTGGTTTCTTTTCTCCCCAATCTCAACGTTGGATGGCCCAGACTCAGTTGAATCTTCTCTATATTCACTGTAGTATCTTGGCCATCTCTAAATTTTATCTCTAGACCAGACCTCCTCTCTGAACTCCACATTCATCCAACTGTCCATTCTACCTCTGTAGTTGGCTTCAAAATAGGCATTCCAAACTTTCAGATGACTAAAACCTAACTCTCCAGCCAAACCTGTTCCTCCTACGTGTCTTCCCAATTTCATCTGATGGTAACTTTATCCTTCCAATGGCTTCCAAGGCCAAAACCTTGAAGTCATCCTTAATTCCTTTCTTACATTCAATCCAGCAGGAAATCCTGTTGGCTGACTTCAAAAACTCACCCCAAATCCAATCACCACCTCCCCCGCTCCCTCTCACCTGGGTTATTACAGTAGCCTCCCATCTCATCCCCTCACTTGCTCAACCCTATAGCTTACTTTTAGCACAGAAGTCATAGTGACCCTTTTAAAAGATTACATATCAGGTAACTGAATACACACTGATGTGTTTCTATCTTACCCAAGAATAAAAGCCAAAATCCTTACTAATTGACTATTAAGCAATGTCAAAAAAATGACAAATAAAAGAAAGACATAATCCATCATTATAAGGCCTATTCTAATTGACTCCTAGTTGCCTCTCTAGGCTTTCTTCCTACACTCTTCTTGGTTTACTATATCACCCTTAAGCCTTTATGCTGGCTGTTTCCTCTGGAATGCTCTTTTGCCAGAAATCCTCATGACTCACTCCCTAAACTCCTAACCTTTAATGCTCAAATGTCACTGTCTCAAGGAGACCCACCCCATCTCTTCTACTTCAAAACACACCTCCAGCCCCACCTGTCCTCCCAGCATTCTGATCTCCCTTATCCTGTCTACACCCCTCCCCCCCAGCACTTAGTACTTTCTAACATATCACCTACGTTATCTGTCTCCCTACGAGAATGTCTCCACAACTGCAAGAATTTGTTTTGTTCACTAATGTATCTTCTGTGCCTAAAATCATCCCTGCCAAATAGTTTCCCAATAAGTCAATATATGGAATCAGCTTCTCCATCTATAAAGCCTAGTGGGAGAAAAAGGTATTTGGACTCAATAGACCTTCCCAATTTTAGCCAGACAGATAGAGCTCAAGTCATAATTGATTTGAAGCTTTTGGTTAATCCTCACCTGAGGATATTTTCCCCCCACTGATTTTTAGAGATTGGAAGGGAGAGAAACATCAATGCAAGAGACACATCGATGGGTTGCCTCTTGCACCCCGCCCCCCCATCCAGGTCAATATCAGGCCTGCAACCAGGTACATGCCCTTGACTGGGAGTCAAACCCAGACCACCCTTCATTCTGTGGGCCACCGTTCTAACGATTGAGCAGTTCTAATAACTGACCTGAAACTTTTAACACAAGGCTCAGCACCTGGTCACACAGACTTGGGCCCAGGTCCATAATTCTAAGTGCCCAGCTAGGGCAGGATAGGCTACACTCAAATAGGAACCAAAAGATCAAGTACTGTGCTGTCTTTATTAGCTGTCAGCCTGGGACACCATATATGTAACTTTTTCTCCTCTCAAGGTCACCTATTTCTCTTACTTGCAGGCATCACTCCTATTTAGCTACACTTTGCCCTGCGAAACAGCACAGATCTCAAGTGTGGATGTCCAAATGGAAGTCATGATCTCAATTAGTTGTGACAACCCCATAATCCTAACCCAAATTCAGGTCCCTCTTCCAATGACAACTTTCTTCCTATTCCAGGGCAAACTTGAATTCTAAGGGGTTTTTTAAAGTGGAAAAAGATGAGATGGAAATGGGAAGTGACAGCATGAAATACAATTAAAACACTCTCTAGCCAACCCTTTTGGGGGTTTTAATGTGGTATTAGCCCAAATCTAGCTTTAGGGAACATGCTTCTCTTCCTCATTGGGCAGGACTGGCCTGGCATCTGGAAGGTACTCATAAATGTTCATGGAATGGAACAATTAAAGCAAGTGACTCACTCTAGAAATAAATTCAGTGAGAGCACTACAGATGCAACCAGCTCAACACAGTATTTACCAAGTCCAACTAGAAATCTGAGGGTGATGAAAAGAAAGGAGGGTGACTAAAAACCCACTCAGATGATGGAGGGCTCTGTGTCTCATGTGCTAAGGCCCCCTCCTTCTGATCAACCACCGGGATCAGCCCCATCTCCATCACCTCATCTCAAGGCTTCAGCAAAATGTAAGAGTAGCTTGCTTCCAGCTTGCCATATTAATATTAAGAAAAAGGGCGAAAGAAAGGAGTGGCATGAGTAAGATATACCTGCCTTTAATTTAGTAGGATATAGAGTTGCAAAGGAGAAACAAAATGGTACATGTGAAAATACCTAGCAAATATGGGTCAATGTTCTTTTATTCCCTTCCCACAAAGAGATTTCTGTTAAGGAAAAGAATTCAAATCTGACCAGAACACCAGCTAGCATTTGTATATTCTGCCTTTAATCTCCCACATCTAGTACTTTCTTCTGCTTCCACATCTGGCCAGTTGTCTAGCTAATTCTCTGCCCTGAAGATCAAGGCACTCCTTTATCCTCAGTGCCACGCAACTGCAGGTTCAACAACATTCCTTACTAGTGTGAATAAAACTGACCCAATGGTCTCCACTCACCCAAATCGGTGGAGTCTCTCAAATGTGCTAAGGTCCCTCTGGCTTCAGGTCCTTTGCAGAGACTGGACCGTCTACCGGGAATGCTCCTCCTTGCCCCCAATTTCCTACTCTTGCCTCTGGCCACCATCCCCTGAAAGGTCAGTTTTCCTTAACTCTTCTCCTTTGTTGCAAAGAGACTATAATAAATATTGAGTAATGTTTGTCTCCCCAACTAAGCTGCAAATTTCATGAGGATGGGGCAAATTTCTGGTGTGGCTTACCACTGTTACCCCAGAGCCTAGCACAATACTTGACAAGGGAAAGCTCATAATAAATGTGGGCAATAATGTACATAAGCATAGCCTTCCAGGTAAGAATCCTCACTCACAGTCTTTATAGTGTATAAGAATGGAGAAACCATCTGGTATCTAGAGTAGGAAAATGGCTATATTATGGTACATATAATGAAAGCCATACTTTCAAAGTATGACATGGGGAAATGCTCAGATTAGCATGGAGTGAAAGAGCAGGAAACAAAACTGTAACTAACCACAGCATGATATAAACTATGTAGAACTGGATGTGCAAGTAGAAGGGATACAATTAGGGATGGCATTTATCCTCTGAAAAAAATTGCCCGTACCCTTTTGTACATTTTCTACAGTAAGCCTTTATTAATTAATGAGAAAACATGTTTCTAAGAAATGTAAGAACTCAACTCCAATGCAACTCCACTCAGAAAACTTCTAGACATTCCAACTCATACTCAAATAATCCCATATATCTCATCAAGACTTGGGGGATCTTTGATAACAAGCACTTACTAGTAGATCTCTTCAATCCTGCATTTCCCGACTCCCTAAGGGCCCGCCCCAGAGCCCAGGGTGACCAATCCAGTCCAGGAAGACTGCATGCACAACAAAAAGAGTACACTCACCTAGTTTAAAAACAACCAAGATGCTTTGCCCTGAATTTTAAGCAGCACATGTGACCTGGTCCATTCTGGTTTCAAGTTCAAAGGCATCAGGCCGGTCCTGTGGGTTAGCAGCTAACATATCTTTCAAGAGCTGCTTGATCCCCTCAGACATGGAAGTCCTGCGTTTCTGGGGGATGTGCAACTCCATCTTTGGATTTTCTAGCAGCGCCTCACCAACAGGGACGATCTCGGTCCCCTGTTTGATATAGGTCCCCAGGAGCTCCTTCTTGGTCTCAGAGTCAATGAAAGTGATTCTTTCTATCATTGCCCAGATGATAATGCCCAGGGCAAAGATGTCAGCCTTGGCTGTGTAGTGTCCCTCCCAGACTTCAGGGGCCATGTAGAAGTCTGAGCCGCAGGCTGAGGACAGCCAGTATTTATTCACATTCACATTTTTGTTGTTTTGATTACCCTCTTTGCCTCGGGGGGCTAGCCCAGCACAGACCTTGCTTAGTCCAAAGTCTGCCACCTTGAGGATGGGGGTGCCAGACCTCTCCGTGATAAGGATGTTGTCTGGCTTTAGGTCCCTGTGCACGATGTGGTTTTTGTGCAGGAAGGCAATGGCGCTTGTGAGCTGTAGCATGAAGCTTTTGTTGGTGGCTGGGTCCGGCCTCCGGGACAGGACGTACTGATTCAGGTCTCCACCTTCACAGAACTCCATGACAAACCAGAGATAACAGGGCTCCTCAGCATAACCCAGGATCCTTTCTCCTAAATCAAAGGAAGACCGGAAAGAGCTTGAGTGAGATGGGCACATTCACACCACCTTGAGGCTATAGGAATGCAGTCTATTAAAGTTAAAAGTGATAGTGGTGACAATTGCTCCAATCCAGGAGGACCAGTAAAATCGGCATGAGCCAACTCTACACAGCCAGCCCATCTCTACTCACACAGGATGAGTGAAGGGACAAAACATGGTATGTATGACACAGGCTGCAGGGACTGGCATCAAGCACCTGGATTTGGAGTTAAGGGTGCCTGGGTTGTAACTCTGGTTTACTGCTGACTGGGTGAACAGCCAGGAGGCAATGCAGGTTCTTTCCAAGTTTCTACTCCTGCTTCTTCACCTGTAAATGGCCACATGTAACCACTTACATAAGAGGCCTGCACTGGCATTTGACATTCAACTTAATGTTTACCACTACCTAAGGAGGTAGAAGGAAACAGCTCCATCTTATAAAATGAAGAACCTGTGGCTCATAGAGACTTAGAATTCACAGACTCAAATCCATTTGACTGCGAAACCATTGCATTGCTTTTTTTAAAAAAATATATTTTATTGATTTTTTACAGAGAGGAAGGGAGAGGGATAGAGAGCTAGAAACATCGATGAGAGAGAAACATCGATGAGCTGCCTCCTGCACACCCCCTACTGGGGATGTGCCCGCAACCAAGGTACATGCCCTTGGCCGGAATCGAACCTGGGACCCTTGAGTCCGCAGGCTGACGCTCTATCCACTGAGCGAAACCGGTAAGGGCAACCATTGCATTTCTTTATACTGTTTCCAAAGAGGCAGCATCATATCACCCGTACCTCCCAGGGCTGCTGATGAGACAAGGCAAAGCATGTGAGAAGACTGTTAAATGTTTGTTACTCCATGCCAAGCAAATGACCTTCCCTCCCTTCTTTGTAACTTGTATATTGATTCTTGTCAATACATCTAGAACTGCACTAAATTCTGTTTATTCCAGAGGCACACTCCAATTCATCAGTTTTCTGCTAGCCCACCATATGTCTATCACAGTGAGTACACAACACCCCCATCTCTAATGAAGCTTGATTTAAAGGAGGTTACCACTATTTCAAAGGTAGGTAGGAGTTGCCAGATCTAAAGAAATGAGAAGGGACAAGACTTAAGTTACCCCTAAAGGACAGGCTGTACATCAGCAGGGAGAAGAAAGAAGGGAATTCTAGGCTGAGAGATGGAATGGATTAACAGAACAAAGAACAAATGGACTAGAGGTATAAATAGAAGTCTGGTGGGAACAGTGGAGTCTGAAGTAGATGTATAGGTGGAATCACATTGTATTGGCTTGAAACTCCAGCTCTTATCTTTCCGTCTTTCCTTTTGAACCATAGAAGCTCCAGAAAAGCTGGTGACTGGCATCTCCACACAAATCCCAATATTCTTTTTTTTTTAAGTTATTATTTTATTTTTTCCATCACCATTTACCCCCTCTATGCCATCTTCCACCTCCACCCACGGTGCCTTTATGTGAAGTTATGTGATAACTACCAGTGCCCCAGAAGCTAAGCCTAAAGTAGACAATGTCTTACCTAGCTGATGAGGCTGGGCCTGCCCAAGGTGGTCACATGGATCATTCATGACTATTCCAGGGCCTAAGGACAAGTCCTATGATCCCCAGTATGGTGTCTCCATTCTACTAAAAAGGAGGGCTATACACAGCCTCTCCTGGAAAGTTTCTTTTTACTAGTTATTTACTCTACTTCATTATAAAGAGAAATAGTGATCCAGGATCTCCCGCCCCCTTCCAACCCAAACGGCCCCCAAATTACCAGAGCGCATAGTCTACCAAAGCCAGTGGTTTAGGAGTTCTAGGTTAAAGCAATAAAATGGACAAGGCAAAACCCTTAGGTTTCTGACCATGATCTGACAGGCCTTATTTCCCCTGTAATTATATAATTTGTTTGTTTAATCACTCACAATCAAAGTAATACAGGTAGAACCAGTTTAGGGCAGATGGGTTTCTTTCTTTCTTTTTTTTAAAATCAGTTGTTTCCCATCTCATAATCCTCTTTCTAGGTCATTGGCTCTAGTGGGCCGAGGTTCTTTATCTAAAAACACTATAAAATGAAGTGGTGATCTGAATCCTGAATCAATCTAGACTCTAGAATAAAAACTCATAAACAGGAGCAAGACATGTCTGCTGGTGGTAGAGCCAGAAAGGAAAAGATTAAAAAAACATCAAATCCCTTCTGCAAAGGCCACATCAGAAAACAGGGCAACTTTTTCAATGAAACAGTGGGGAAAGAAAGGGTGGGGAGTGGTGATTATTTTATATACAAAGTTGGGAACTATGGCAACTAAAGTAAAAAGAAAACAAGTCTGCAAAACAGACTACTGTGTAAGTCCAGGTTATGAGAATCCAGGGAAAGAAAAAAGTACCCTAAGTGAGTGAGTGGGTGGGGCAGATGGGACCAGGACTGAAGAGCCTGAGAAGTGAGCGAAGCTTAGGAGATGGTTCGGGGATGGGGGTAGGGGGCTGTTTATTGAGAGGAAAGCACTGGAGAGGAAACATCCTTAGAATCAGATACAGCATCCATGAGCGTGACAGAATGGAAAACTGGGGAACGCAGCTACTTGTCCCAGCGACAAAAAGTACTTTGCACAGGCTCATTTCACCAGAAGCTGAAGCATGTTTTCACGTGGAGTCCCCAGGAGCCCACTAAAACAAAAAAACAAAAAACCAAAAAAACACGGAAGAGGCTGGTCAGACTCTGTCCTTTCCTTCAGGCAGATTGCCTACCTGGGCCTCTCAGCTACCTCACAGCAAGGTGGAGGGAGGGGAGGGGCACTCCCTGCATTTCTCTCAAGAAGCAGGCCGAGCTGAAGTAACAGGAAGAGCACAGACCAGAAGGCAAGGAGTCCCACGGGTTTACTGAGTGGTTTCTTCGTTCAAAGGAAAACATGGAGAGACTGAGGCATGATGACTAGAACTCTGGGCAAGTCCCTGAACCTCTCTGAGCCTCAGTCTTGTAATCTACCAAATGGGAACGACACCTACTCCACATATTACTGTGAGTTAAGTCACAGGCACGAAATACATTTTACCAAGTGTCAGATACTTTGGAGCATCACATCCTCCCTACCACTAACATCACTATTCCTACCAGATCTCAGCCTAGTCCTAGGAAGTCACTGATTTCAACAATCCTGGTGCTGCAGGCCATGTGTTAGGCAAGAGATGAAACAGATCAGAAAATGAAAGTCCATGATTCCATATCACATTTCACAGGCCTATAGCCAAAACCCATAGCTAGACCAGACCACATTTTTTTTAGGTGATCTCTATCTAAAAAGCATCCTCTCCCTAAATCTGCGTTGTACCTTATGGGACCAGCTTGAATGCCAACCTACTAACACTTTCCTGATCTCCCAGGTAACTTGCCTCTTCTGAGCAGCCAAGGCCCTAGTCTTATAATTTACCAAGGTGACTGAATTGGAGAAGGGAAACTGGTCAAACTTTTGTGGAATTACCAAACACTTGTCCTGAAATGACACTAATTCCTGGGCCCCAAAATGTCACTGGGGTTCGCCAGTCGGAGTAGGGGCTTACAGAGGACAGGTGATCCATGGAGCTTTAGCACAGGTCCACCTCACAGTGGTCCCGGTGGGTCCCCGAGCCAGCCTGTGGTGACTTCCCCAGTTTCAGGATGTATAATTGGAATAGACACATGCAGCAACTAGCAGAATCCCCAAACGAAATTTACAGGTTTTATTTTTAACAGATAGAAAAAAATGAACTTTACTTAAGTTTATAATTCCCTATTTTGGTATAATCGGACAGTTTCTATAAGATTAATGAGAGTTAAAAATTTAGCTTCCCAGAAGGGAAGAAAATAGCAAGACTGTTATTTGGAGGTTGTAAGGATTCGAGGTAAATTAACCTGGGAGAGTCCACTGGGTTCCAGGCACTATTTTAAAGGCTCATTATGTAAGCTGTCTCATCTCACTGGACACTGTTTTAGGGGTGGTAAACCTGAGAACAAGAAATAGGGTATCATTCTGCCTGAGGAGCAGGGAAAGGTGGGGAGGAGAGAGGCAGGCTGAGAATCATTGCAAGCAGGGTCCTTGAGCTGTGTCTCCTAGGATGAAGGGAGGAGCAGAGCACAGTGGGGTGTGAGTTTGCAGCGAAGGACCCCAGTAATCTGGGGTAATCAGAAGAGAGCTGCAGTAGGAGATAGTCACAAATGAGGCTGGAGATGGAGCTGGAGTCAGGTCATGAGAAATGGTATCTGGCAGACAAAAGGATTTGAAGTTCAACTGGAAGACATGGGAAATAACTAAAAGTTCTTGATCTATTTTAGAGAAGATACTGCTTATTGAATCTAAGAAATCATTGATTTTAAGACATACCATTTAAGTAAGATCGACAGGCTGCTGACAACACCATGGTAGGCTATTGACTAAGCCGAGTTCTGACTTCAGAGATGTTAACATGTGAAAGAGCAGGTCTGAGAATTGATGAAACAGTTCCCTCTGGAAGCATAAGGAGTTAGAGATGGAATACTCATCAGGAGGTTTTGAAAGCCCAAGAAGTGATGGCTGGCAAGGGAGGGGTGAAAAGGGGATGGGAGAAAGAGGTCTTGGAGGTTTAGAATCAATAGAACTTAGTGACTTATCACATGTTATGAGATGGACAGGAAGAATTCAGAGAGGACTCTAGCCAATTCTCTTCTTACTCCAAACCCCTACCTACTTCACAGGTGAGGAAATTAAGCCTCAAAAGATTAAATAACTTACCTATGGTCTCATAGCCAGTCTCATAGCCAGTGAGCCTGGATTCTAATTGTGAGCTCCACTATTGCCTCTTAGTGCCAGCAGCAGAATTTAACACCTACATGTTTTATTTCCACTTCGACCCAAGCTCCTTGTTAAGTAGACTCTTATGTATAGGATGTTGTCAAGGAGTTCAGGTTCATTTTTCAATAGAGAACTAATTATGATTTTTACTTAAATATGCTGAGATGCTAGATCAGCGTATGTGTCACAGATCTTAAAAATGCTCAATCCATTTGACATAAAAATCCCATTCAAGCAATTTATTCTAAGTGAAGAGTACCAAAAAGACAAAAAAACAAAAACAAAATCCCCTACCACCACTAGCAACAAAAAAGATACACCAACACCAAAAACAACCAGAACTGGTATTCCATACAGCACAGTAAAGGGGAAGCATTGGAAACAACTATCCAAGATAATTTATGATTACCACTTAG
Organism: Myotis lucifugus; assembly: GCF_000147115.1. NCBI lineage: Eukaryota > Metazoa > Chordata > Mammalia > Chiroptera > Vespertilionidae > Myotis > Myotis lucifugus. The sequence goes on along the minus strand of NW_005872270.1, from coordinate 21,612 downwards.
TTTAATGCTTTAAAAGGCCAGTTATACTTCAACAAAATTTACTTAAATAAAAAACCATGTCATAAGCAAGTTTAATGACAAGTTAAAAAAAAGAATATAAAATTGTAATATTGGAGAAAAAGGATTAGAAAGGAAACTAGAAAAATGAAGTTTGAAATTTGTTGACTACTGCCATCCCTGTTCTTGATTAGTTAAGAATTATACGTTAACATATTTTAAAGAAGTGGCACAGCTAAAGATCTCAGTTCTGAGAAGCTGCTGAAGACAAGGACCCAACTTAGCATGTCTTCCCAAGGAAAAGATGAGCATACAGACCAGCCGTTCTCAACCTGTGGGTCGCGACCCCTTTGGCGGTCGAACAACCCTTTCACAAGGGTCACCTAAGACCATCCTGCATATCAGATATTTACATTATGATTCATAACAGTAGCAACATTACAGTTATGAAGTAGCAACGAAAATAATTTTATGGTTGGGTCACAACATGAGGAACTGTATTTAAAGGGCCAGAAGGTTGAGAACCACTGATATAGACCAACCTCTTGTCCCAGTCTCAATGACCTTGGGCTGTTACCTTAAGACAGTGATGGCGAACCTATGACACGCGTGTCAGAGGTAACACGCGAACTCATTTTTTTGGCTGATTTTTCTTTGTTAAATGGCATTTACATATATAAAATAAATATCAAAAACATAAATCTTTGTTTTACTATGGTTGCAAATATCAAAAAATTTCTATATGTGACACGGCACCAGAGTTAAGTTAGGGTTTTTCAAAATGCTGACACGCCGAGCTCAAAAGGTTCGCCATCACTGCTGTAAGATGTTGGGGGTAGGGAGGTCCAGTGTCAACACAGCAGGGTGTGTTCAAAGTACTTCTTAAGATTAGTCAATGTCATTGTGCACTAGAGAATGGACCCCTTAGGGTGGCTGCCAGAGAAACACAGTGTTTCACAGAAGCCAAGAGGCCAATTATGAACCCATAGGCCTAGAAGAAAGGACAAGGAGACAGCCAGGTCTGCGGTCAACATCATCCCCACTCTTGCACCTCCATGGCCATGTGACCCTGGGCAAATGTCTAAGAGCCTATGAATAATAGGGCATGCAGCCATGTAAATTAAAGACATCCAGAATTTGAGTCACTAAATAGGGCTTCTGGCCATAAGGACCCCAAAGGCCATATTGGAGGTAAAAATAAACTGATGTTCTATTAGGAAGCTAAGCTCTCCTAGAATTTTTACATACTACAAAAAGCCCTACCCAACGCAACCCCAATTAACCAAAGCTCTCAAGTAAGGGTTGTTTCTATCTCCTGGGGCTGGGATCTAAAATCCCCAGTGCACACAGAAGGAAGGCAGTTGGTTGGTAGCAAGAGAGAAGTCTGCCTGGTTGTCCCAAGACATTCAAGAACAGAACAGAAAGGAGGTAAAGGGTGCCTGGCAGCTGAGACATTTAGAGAAGGCACCGACAGAAATCAGCAGTGCCACAAATACTGAGCATATAGACCAGTGGTTCTCAACCTTGGCTGCACATTAGAATCACCTGGGAATCTTTTTAAAATCCTGATTTCTGGGCCTCATCCTCCAGAAATTCTGTTTCTTTGTTATGGGGTGGGGCCACAACCCCATAACAAAGAAACAGAATTTCCAGAGGATGAGGCCCAGAAATCAGGATTTTAAAAAGATTCCGAGGTGATTCTAATGTGCAGCCAAGGTTGAGAACCACTGATATAGACCAACCTCTAGTCCAAGTCTCAATGATCTTGGGCTGTTACTATAAGATGTTGGGGGTGACTACAGGTCTTAAAAATGGTTTCACACAGAAACCAATGGCTACTAAAAACGGTTTCCACAGGCAATATATAATTAAAATTAAATAATAGCCTTTGGTTTCTATGTGAAATATGCTTCTGCCCACTTAACGATCCAGAAGAACAGAACCACTCAGAACTTAAGCCACCTGTCCCAAGAGTGCAGCACAGCTGTTAGTGCCTCAGTTGTCTCACCTGTAGAATAGGGATAATTACAGTATTGACTTCCAAGGGTGGTTGTGGGGGACTGAATCAGTTAACAGGTGTAAAACCTTCAGAACAGACCTGGCACACTGCAATCAGTGAGTTTTAGCTCTTATTCACACTGGGCATCAGTGTGAAACTGGAACCAACACCTCCGGACTCTAAGTCAATACCAGTGTTCTACTGTATCCCATTAATTTCCAAGGCCCCTAATGCTGCCTTTTACCTATGTCACTGTCATGAAAGCCAAAGACCACCATTCAGCTCTCTGCCTTCACTGGGGGACTCCCTTAACTCTGAGACCCCAAGCACAGCAGAGAACTCAGAGTTGCTTTCTAGAGCAGCGGTCGCCAACCGGTGGTCCGCAGACCACTGGTGGTCCTTGATATCCGAAAGGTTGGCAACCGCTGTTCTAGAGGCCTGGGCACTGATGACCTGGTACTGAGCCCAAGGTTTCCCCAGGCAATCAACAGGCTGGGGGGAGTTTTCAGGCTGACAACCAATCCACTGCTAAGACCCTGGTCTCCCTCCCCTCACTACACTCCCCCCCTCAGCTTACTAAAGTCTACTTCCTTCCCTGTTTCTCCTTGCCTCTATACTCCCATAGGGAACCTCTACTGTTTTCTGGGATACCCATCACTCCTGACCTTCCGCTGGGATCATTTGGGCATATGTCTTCTGCCCAAATGAGGAAACTTTGTGTTGCCTCTTGTAATACAGTGCCTGGCTCACAGTCATCACTGGGCATCGGTGCACAGACACGACTGCCTCCCAAAGGCCGAGATTCCCACCCATGTCAAGCCACCTAAAGGTATCCCAAGAGCAGCAAACATCAAATAACTGGTAAAGCAGAGCTACTGTTTACCAAGTTTGGATAAGCAAGGTTCCTCGCTTTCTAATTTGGTTTTATGAGTCTGGAGAGTTTGTCCTGTATTTTTGTTTGTTTGTTTTGTCCTTAGGATCAGTGTGTACTGTAAGAGAAAGCACCAGAATTTCTGAGTTTTACACTGACCTCAAGGCTTGCCTGCTGTCTTCTCAGTGGTAGTAATCATGAATTTAGTTTTAGGTGCTTTTAGCAAAGGAAACAAGGAGATAAAAATGAACTGTTGATGCCTTAGCTCCTTTTTGTAAAAAGTATTTAAAAGTTAAATAAAGACACCAATTCATTAACCAAATAATTTACAGGATTGCTAATCTGGTGTTTAAAAGCCTGGAGGCTCACCTGAATGCCACCACTAACTCCTTTGGGGCAAGGCCTGTGCTTTTATGGGCTTCAGTTTCCTTCCCTGTGAAACAGAAAGCCAGATCGACACCTAAGACCGCTATGGACTCTGCAGCTTCTGTTATCTACATCATGGTCTGGGTAGGACTTGTTCCATGTATGTTCAGAGAGAAAAGGACAGACACAGAAGCCTATTAAACAAGGTTAGAGAAGACCAAGAACTGAATTTAAAAGTTGCCCTCTTCTTTTAGATATTGGATTATTTATGTGTCAAAATAATTAGTTAAGACTACAGAAATGCCTCTGAGCGTTCACTAGAGAGTTGATACTAATGCTGGGGAAACACTATTCTCTATTTGACCCAACTGTGAAATAAATGAGTCCACCTTCTCTCTTCACTACCTACCCACATGTCCTAGGCTCCCTTCTTTCAGGCCCACCTTCTCTGCCAACTTCTGATTCTCATTCCTGTTCATTCTTTACAATATTCTGTAGGAAGCCCTTGTTAATGAGCCAACCTGCTTTTTCCTCCTGTGACCTGATTAGAATTTAAGTCTTCTACAGGTCCTCAAACTTTCCAAATTAAGTTCCTTTAGGGCAAGTCCAGACCATTCATTAACCATGGTGAAGGAGGAGACAGTCTGAGAATGAAGTGAAGAGCTTGTAAAATACAGTGAACTAAATAACACTACAGGGACTCAGTAAAAGTATAGAGTACAGGCATACCTCGTTTATGTGCTTCCCTTTTTATTTTTAAACCAACTGAAGACCCTCCACCAGCAAAAAGATTCCGACTGGCTCCATTGTGATGATGTGAACCACACCTATGGAGGAGGTGTGCCTGCACGTAGATTTGGTTCAACTGAGACCTTAAGGCAGATGAACCCTTTTTGTTCTGTTTCAAAATTACCCTAAATTGCTGAAGACTGGGAAAAGGTGGCTACAAAGGATTTTCTACTTAAATGACAGCTGAACCAGATTATCTCTAAGATACCTTCCAGCTCTAACATTCCTGAATATCAGTATGTTGTAAAGTCAGCACCACAGGGCAGAGTAAAACTGCTAGACTTTGGAAGCTGAAGCTGGGAAAATGGAGTAATTTGGGTATGTGTTCTCCACTTTAAATATTTATAGCAAAAAAGTGTTCTCCACTTTAATATTAATAGCAAAGGACAAATAAACAAAAAACCCTGGATGCCTATTTACTGCTTTCCAAATTAACACTTGACATGTAAATTTCAATGTGAGTTTCATAAGTGGAGGCAATGTCACTTCAGTGCTCCATCTCTGAGTCAAGAACATTACCTGACCCATAATAGAAGCTCATATATTAACACTCCAAACTACTGAAAGGAACATATTAAGTAAGTGACCTAAAGCAACATACTTCATTTCTATAGGTGTTTTAGTTCACAAAGGAAGAAAATACCAATGTTTCTGTCAACTAGGTGTTCCTAGGAAATGGGATGTGTTCCATGGTCAAACAAGTTTGGGAGACTTGAACAAGAACACTGCCCATCTCAAAGGGGATGATGGCAGAAGATTCAAAATACAGCCTAAACTTACTGAGGCGATGAGGTCCCCTTATCTGGGCACTTACTGACACGCCCAGGCTGCACAGCAACCTGATGTCATCTTAGGGATAAAGGAATGCTCCCCACAGCCTTGAAACAACTTGTCCCAAGTCCCATGCAATCAGTTCCGACAAGCCATGATAAAAGTGAGTTTAACTCCAATGCCCATGGTATCAACCACTGTTTACTGTGGAGTTGTGACAAATTCTCCAGGTGGGGGAAGTTTTAATAGTGTACAGTTGACTCTTGAACAAGGGCTTGAACTGTATATGCTGATTTTTTCAATAAATACTATAAATTTATTTTTTCTTATGATTTTCTTAACATTTTCTCCTTTTTTTTCTAGTTTACTCTATTGTAAGCATCCTATATAATGAAGATATAGTATGCAAATTGTCCCCTGTCTGGGAGTTTGACCAGGGGGCGGGGCAGCAGCCTCTAGTACAGTGTATAAAATACATCAGTAAGGCTTCTGGTCAACAGGAGGCTAATGGCCAGACCACTCATTTCAGAGACAGGGGTCTGAGAGTCAAGTGAAGAGCTTATAAGATACAGGTGAGCTAAAAGAATCTACTGGAAAATCCTTTCAAAACAAATATATTCATCCTGGGGGGAGCGTGCGCTTTTCGGGATGGATGGGGCAGGGATGGGCATATAAAGCGAAAGCCTATTTTGAAAAAGGATCCCAGGTGATAGTGATAGTCATCATGTCCCTCAACCCACCGTCAAACAATGACTTGAAATGGGACAGGGAGTTCTCTTGGGATGAGGTTGTAAGATCTTAAAGTCTGGCAAAAGTTCCAAACAAAATGCCCTATCCAAACCCACCCCAAATCCTCTCCATTCTTAAAGGTTCATCCTGGGCTAGGGAGGGCACCATTACCAATTTGGAAGGATCTAGGCCTTGAAGCAAGACAAATCTGGATTTACAGCACTTGATTTATAAAAAAGTTTGTAAAGAAAGCAGCAATACAACTCGACTTCCCTTATAAACTGAGTAACCTTCATCATTGTTCATGTGTAATCATTAATTTCACCATTCATAGAAAGAGGAAGGACTTTTAAAATTATTACCTAAAGTCACTCTGGAAGACCATTAGGACCTAGTTGGGACTCAGATGAATAACCTCAGACCCTCCTAGCCCATGGCCCTCTCCTCTCTGAACACGAGCAAGATGTGTGAGTACAGAGAACCCAGGATGGACTCACTCCCTAACTGCAATGAAATCTCGGAAGCTAGGATTGCCTTCCCAAGGCAGGCAAAGCCCCCTGCCTCACTGAGCCCAGTCTTTCCGGTAAATAAAACCACTTCCATGCCAGCCTCTGAGGATTAAGAAACCGTTTAAGAATGTAAAGTGGGCGAAAAAGACGTTAGATATTGTGATGTGAGAGCTCTGGGCCCACCTGGGGGGTTAATTATTCCCCTGGCCCCAGAGGACTCGGCCAGAAAGCCGGCAGCTTGCTGGACTGCCCTGGGATGCCATGCCGGGCTGGCGGGCTGGCGGTCTCAGAGGAGAAGGAAGGGTAGGAAGCAAGAGTTTGGGGGGTGGAGCTGGGGGAGGGGGCTGTGAGGATATTTGGAACCAGGCAGGGAGGGGAAAGAGGGGAGGCCCTGGAGAAGGAGGGGGCTTAGACAGTTCTTCCACCAACTCTGAACCCAACCCCCTCCCCTCCCGATCTTAAAAGTACTAGTCGTTTCTTAATGGCTCGCACGTACTGAGCACTTATTGAGACAATGATTAGAACTTAGCGAGCGCTTGTTATGAAAATACCAGTTAACGTCCGTCCCAGGGACCATTCTAGGTCCCAGGCTGAGACGCGGGCCCCAATGCCAGGGCCCAGAGAGAGAGGAGGGTGTGTCTGGGCCCAGGGTGACAGGACCCAGTGGTCCCGAGGTCACTTCTGGCCGAGCCGCCCACAGCAGCGGGTCCAGGCCCCGCGCGGGCGGGCGGGCGGGCGGGACGGTCCCGGTCCGCCGGGCTCCTACCTTTGAGCGAGGTCTCCACCAGGCGCAGGTAAAGCTGCGAGTTCTTGTTGCCGTGGCTCATGCGCTGGGCTAGGCCGTTGCGCTGCAGGACACACTCCTCAAACTGCACCACGTTCTGGTGGCGCCGCTTGAGACTGGTCAGGGCCCAGAACTCCGCCAGCGCCAGCTCCACGTTTTCCGGGGCGTCGCAGCGGATCTTCTTGACCGCCACCCGGGCCCCGCTGCGCCCGGCCACGGCCTCGTAAACCACGCCGTAGCTGCCGCGCCCGATCTCGGCCACCAGGCTGTAGCGCGGCTGCGCGGACCCGCCGCCACCCTCGGGCCGCCGCCGAGCCAGGTAGGCCTCGCCGGGGGCTTCGGCCGCCACCGGATCCATGGCCTGGGCCGCAGCCACTGGCCTCAGCTTCGCGCTGGGCGCCCGCGGCACTGGGCTTCGCCTTTTCCTCTCGGGGCTTTGTGTACCTCGGCGGGCGCCGTCCGCCTCCCCCGTTTCCATGGCTGCGGGCGGCGGGGGGAGCAGCAACGGCGCTGCCCGGGCCCCCCCTGCCTCATCCCTCCGTCCGGCCCCGGGACGCAGAGGAGCGGGTGCTTGGGTTGAGACCTGCGGGTGAAAGAATCGGTTAAACGACCAGGCCGAGGCGCGGAGGCTGGGAGCGCAGACCCGAGGGCGCCCCACCTCCACCTCCTCCTCCTCCTCCTCCGGCCGCCGCGGCCCCTTTAAGACGGAAGCACTGCGGCTGCTGGAACCCGGGAGGGGAGGGGAAAGCGGGAAAGACGAAACCACAGGCCGTGGCTCAGAGGGGAACTGGAGAGAAAAACAACACCCCCACCACCTTCCCAGTTAACTGATCGTCTAGGAGTAGGAAAAACAAGTTCTAGCGGACTTTACGAGTTATATAAAATCGCCTTAAGAAGCCACTCAGACTGTGGAAATCTTTT
>NW_005872270.1:12345-13776 GCF_000147115.1 Myotis lucifugus | reverse complement strand
GGCGTGCGCCGGAACCCGGGTGCGGCCCCGGAGATTGCCGCGGCGCGCGCGGGGCAGACCCGGCGTCCGGGCTCCGCGGCTCTGCACGCGCTCGCGCCAGCTGGTCCCTTTACATAACCCGCTTAGCATAAGGCGCGCCTTCGGCGGGCGCTCGGGCCAGCGGGGGCTCCTGGTGGCCCATGCCCCGGAGGCCAGCCGAGTACCGAGCCGAACGCTTTCTGCCGAGGTCGACGGAGCAGCCGCGGACGGGGCCCAATCACAGGCGAGAACAGCCAGACTCCAAACGTAGGCGCCAAATTCCCGCGATCCGCCGCGGCCCCGGGTCTCCGCCGCCGCCGCCGCGCACGCACCGCAGCCTCCTCTCTCCGCCTGTACTGAGCGAGGAGGATCTGCACGCAGTAGGCGCGTAATAAATACGAATTGGTTGACAGGATTGGTCGGTTTGGTGGATTTATAAAAGCTTCTTCCTGGGAACCGCCGGGCTAGGTTGGAATCGACACCCCGCCTCCAATTAATCCTTTTATCTTGGGTAAATCATTTCTCAGATTGGAGCCTCATTTTCCTCTTCTGCAAAATAGGTAGACTGAGCCTTATCTCCAGGTTTGCTTGGATTTTTAAATATTTTGTTCACTGCTTTGTACCCCAGTGCCTAGTAAATGCCCAATATTTGTTAACTGAATCTACAGATACTTATTAAATTCCTGCAATGTGCTAGGCTCCCTTTCTAAGTCGCTAAAGAGCAGCGAACAACAGTTTTTATCTTAATTGAGGTTCTGTGCCAGGTGAGACAAGTCAAGTAGGTCACCTTGGGCAAGTTAATCAACTTTTTTGTGTCTCCGTTCCTCATCTGTAAGATAAGAACAGTAGTTGTAGGATTCACTGAGCTTGTACTAGTAAAGCACTTAGAACAGGACAGGGCCTTGCACACACAAAAAAGTAGGTATTATTAAAGACACGATATAGCTTTTTACAAGAAGTGTAATGGAGAAAAAGAATGAGCTAAAGAGTTCCTGGGGATTGGGGACAGGCCATTGTGATAGTGTGATCACTTAAAGACTCTTATATGTAAAATTTCAAAGTTATGTATGAATTGCAAGAATAGTAAAGAATTCTCATGCTTTTCAACCAGAATAACAAATTGTTATATTTTGCTGCATTCTCATTATCACGTTTCTCTTGTGTATATATGTGTGTAAAACATGAATTTTGTTTTTTTTTCCTAAATCATTTGAGTAAGTTTCAGACGTCATGTCCCTTTATCAACATATGCTCTGTGTGTATTTCCTGAGAACAAGGACGTTCTCGTGCATAATCTCAGTATTATTATCAAAATCAGCTATTTTAATAATATGATTCTTTTACTTAATACACCTTCCATATTTAAATTTTGCTAATTGTCCCAATAATGTCCTTTAAGGTATCCCAAGGATC
>NW_005872270.1:8448-11026 GCF_000147115.1 Myotis lucifugus | reverse complement strand
CCCAAATTGAACTCTGATGTTTTATCAAGAAATGAATGGAGCCTAGCTGGTTTGTCTCAGTGTGGATAGTGTCAGCCTGTGGACTGAAGGTTCCTGGGTTCAATTCTGGTCAAGGGCACGTACCTAGGTTGCAGGCTTGATGGTCCTAGTCAGGATGTATGCGGGAGGCAACCAATGGATGTGTCTCTCTCACATCACTGTTTCTCTCTATCTGGCTCTCCCCCCCTCCCTCCCACCCTCTCTAAAAATCAATGGAAATATACCCTATGACATGCTGCTTGGGGGAAAAAAAGGAATGAAGTATTGATACAATAACATGAATGAATCCAAATAATTACACTGAGTAAAAGAAGCCAGGCACAAAAGTGAACATACTGGGTTATTCTGATAAACAGTTCTTTAAAATGCAAAACTAGTTTGTAGTGACATAAAGCCCATCAGTAGTTGGGCTGGGAAGGCAGGGATGGAATACAGAGGTGTAGGAAACTTGTCAGGGTGATGGATTTGTTATCTTGAAATTCTTGTGTGCGAATAGTTTCAAGGGACATATGCTAAAACATTTCAGTACTTCCAGTAGGTGCTGTTTATGTACATTAATTTTACAGCTTCACCTCAATAAAGCTATAAAAAATGGAGGGAAAAGTATATATGATTCCATTATAAAGTCAAGCATCACTGAACCATGTGGCAGGAATTATACCAGTGGTTATCTTTGGGGTGAGAATTGACAACTAAGGGACACAAGGCAATTTTCTGGGTGGTAGCATTTTATTGTATGCATATTATACTGCAATAAAGTTGATGTAAAAGGTGAAAAAACAAAATCCTGCCACCAGGAACACCCATATCTTTACTTAGAGCTTCAAAGGACCTAAGGCTGCCTGGTACTCAGCAGGGCTGGCCCATTCCTGCAGTCACTGGCCCTGTAGGCTGAGCAGGGCCAGTGGAGTCTCTCTTCTGGTTAGTTTCCTGATCTGAATTTTAAGAGAGACAGGGTCTGAAGGACTAGGACAGGGGTCCTCAAACTACGGCCCGCGGGCCACATGCAAATACAAATACTGTATTTGTTCCCGTTTTGTTTTTTTACTTCAAAATAAGATATGTGCAGTGTGCATAGGAATTTGTTCATAGGTTTTCTTTAAACTATAGTCCGGCCCTACAACGGTCTGATGGACAGTGAACTGGCCCCCTGTTTAAAAAGTTTGAGGACCCCTGGTCTAGGATATCCACAAGGTGTGAAATCCTTTTGTATGCTGTGAGAAGGACCAGCTACTTGCAAAATTGTTGCTGGCTTGAGCATTTTTTTCTTTATTTTTCTTGAATTGCAGCAGTAACCTATTCTTAGTATGGCTAATAGGCAACTTTTACTCAAGTTTTCTATCTGTCAGGCACAGAAACGAACAAAGCATTCTCATGCCAATCCTGTGATGTAGTTACTATCATTAGCTCCATGTTACAGATGAAGAGACTGAGAGAGGAGGTCACACAGCTGGGATTGGAGCTGAGACCCCAGGCTTTTCACACCACCTGACCCTGCTCAGCTCTCCCTGCTCAGCATTTTCAACCAACATGCCTACCTCCATATCCCTGGAGCCTCAGACGTGTCAGACACATGACTGGAGCTCAATATTTAGTGACAGAAGAAATGGAGGAGAAAGGGAAGGGCAACAGTGAGGTGTTAGGCCCAGCCGTGGGCAAACTACGGCCCGTTTGAAATGAATAAAACTAAAAAAAAAAAAAAAAGACCATACCCTTTTATGTAATGATGTTTACTTTGAATTTATATTAGTTCACACAAACACTCCATCCATGCTTTTGTTCCGGCCCTCCGGTCCAGTTTAAGAACCCATTGTGGCCCTCGAGTCAAAAAGTTTGCCCACCCCTGTTAGGCCCTTTCAGTGGGCCCCTCCCTGCCTCGCGGGACTGACAGAAAATAAGACATCATGGGATTATGTGACTCCAAACCACCTTAGTTTACAGAGGACAATAAAGCAGGGTGGGCGCTGCTTTCGAATGGATGGTTTGGGAAACCTCTCTGAGGAGGTGACCTTTTTTTTTTTTTTTAATATATTTTATTGATTTTTTACAGAGAGGAAGGGAGAGGGATAGAGTTAGAAACATTGATGAGAAACATCGATCAGCTGCCTCCTGCAAACCTCCCACTGGAGATGTGCCCGCAACCAAGGTACATGCCCCTGACCTGAATCAAACCTGCGACCCTTCGGTCCGCAGGCCGACGCTCTATCCACTGAGCCAAACCGGTTAGGGGTGAGGAGGTGACCTTTGAGCAGAGACCCGCCTGAAGTAAAGGCATCAGCCAGAGGCAGATTTACTAGAAGAGCATTCCGTCAGAGGAAGGAGTGCAGAGGCCCTACGATGGGCGCTGGGAGGAGCTGTGGGAAATGAGAGGGAAGTGGGGTCTGGAGTGGGGGCTGTCATGGGGCAGGGACTGGAGGGCCATGGTGAAGACTGGATTTGTCAAGCATTCTCCGTATTTCAAGCACACGGTCATCGGGGTAGCTGGAGAGAGCTGACACTCAGGTAGGACGTCATGCTAAGGACTGTCCCCCATGTACTT
>NW_005872270.1:5134-8348 GCF_000147115.1 Myotis lucifugus | reverse complement strand
GGAGGGCCATCTCCAAGAAAAACGAGCTTGTCATGCTGCCTAGCTCCATGCAGCTTACAACGATGTGGGAGAGATGGCTTGTCCCCATTTTATGAATGGCAAGATTGAGCCACTGAAACTGTCACATCACAAGTGAGTGGAATGGCTGGGATTTGAATCCTGGCAGCCTTAGGGTTTTGTATCCAAGCTCTTAACCATTATACAGATGTTCGCAAGCTTGAGAGCCCATCAGCATTACCTGAAAGGCTGGTTAAAGCCCAGATCGCTGGGCCCCACCCTCAGAGCGGCTCATCAGTGAGGATCATCAGTGAGGCATGGGTAGAGCTTGATAATCCACATTTCTAACAAGGCCCCAGGTGATGCTGATGGCGATGTTGCTGGCCCAGGGACCACACTTTGACAATATTACATTACACTACACTACACTGTCCTTAGAGGGAGCACAGAGCTGAGGTGACTGTAGAGAATTTAGGGAGGAAGTGGAGCTATTACATAGAAAACTGAGCAAATAAGACACGAGGTGATAATTAAAGGCAACACAATAAAAATAAGAAAAACAATCATAAACTATAATGCTCAGCTGGAAATAATATATTGTCATTGCAATGTAAAATCAACACATTGTTTTAACCAAAAATTATCGTTTAATTATTTGTGGAAACTTGGAGTGTGTGTATGTGTGTAGAGAATAAAGAAAGGAAAACAATTCCTTTTTTCTATAGCTGTAGTTAATGGAAAGGTGTATAATTATAATATCTTGAGGTGACACCTATAATCAGGATTGAAGAGGCAATCACAGATTTAGGTATTGCTTCATGGGATAAGACTTGGGGGTGGGATAGGATGTTTGTTATAAGCCTTGTAGTAATATTTAACTTGAAGAGTAACTAATCTTAAACATTACGTATGTTTGTTACTAGGGTTAAAATGAAAAGTGGGTGTGGGCTTTAGCCACCACTGAGCCAGCCTGTCAGCTTGGTGGCGCTGTTCAGCTGCTGGCCATGACGTTCACCTGTTGTCCTGCATCACCTAAAAGCATCTGGAGGGTTACAAGCAGCCAGTGCCCGAATCACACCCTGGAAACACTGCACCAGAGACACTGTCTCCAGCAGGACTCAACAGAGAGGTCCTCTTGTCTACTAAACAAGGGTCCGAGTTGCAGAACCAACAATGGAAGCAAATACAGCCACCCTGCTTCACATTTCAAAGGTGCTTCCTATCAGCCACTGAAAGGGCTCAGCAATCCCAACACTTCTCCTCTCTCATCTGGAAATTGCATAAAAATTCTTTGTCAGGCTATATTTGCAGCAGAAAATTGGTTGCTAAGTTCCTAGCCGCTGTTTATGGCTTTTGGAAAGATAAAGGAATACATTACAGAACTAGCGGGGCAAAGTCTTTAATTCTGTGATATTAGGATATTCAGAATAAATGATCGTGGAATCTGGTTGAAATGTACACAACCGTAAGGCAACAAAGTACACTCATTGATCAAAGTGTAAAGCAATAACAGCCTTTTAGGAAGGCAATTTGATCATTCATTGTTTATTAATATATTTTAAAATTAATGGACTTTGGCCCAGCAATTTTATTCCTAGGGTTTATCCTATAGAATACTTACCCAAGTGTGGAACAATATATGTGCAGCAAGGATTTTGGTGGTCATTTGTAATAGTAAAATATTAGGAATACTCAAGTACCAAAGGCAGGGGATTAGTTACATACCACCACACATTTGAATATAATGTAGGAAAGCAGGCATTAGCTCTGTATGTACTTCCAAAGAACAAATATTCGCTATATATTCGTACATAAAAAAGCAAATGTAAACTAGGATCTATAGTGTGACCTCATGTTTAAATATCCCATATAATAGAGAATATGCAAATCGACCATCACTCCTCCACAGAGATGGGTGCACCCACAGTGGAGGCCAAGTTCCTGTAACGAGCCTTAACGAGCAATCAGCAGGGACCTGAGGCTGCGCCCCCCCCTCCTGCCCCCATGGGGCTTGACAGGGAACCTCAGGCCACGCCCCCCTCACCTTGGCGCCAGGCCAAGGGACCTCAGGCCATGCCCCCCACCTGGTAGGGCTTGACAGGGGGCCTGAGGCTGCGCTCCCCGCCCGCAGGGCTTGATGGAGGACCTCAAGGTGCGCCCCTCACCCCGGTGCTGGGCTGGGAGTGTGTGTGGGAGTGTGGGGACCTCAAGCTGTGCCCCCCACCCCAGCACCAGGCCTGGGGACCTCAGGGCTTGACGGGGGACCTCAAGGTGCACCCCCTTGCCCCAGTGCTGGGCTGGGGGACCTCAGGCTGCTCCCCTTGCCCCAGGCCGGGGGACCTCAGGCCATGCCCCCCCCAGTGGGGCTTGATAGGAGACCTGAGGCTGCGCCCCCCTCCCAGCACTGGGCTGGGGGACCTGAGGCTGCACTCCCTGCCCGGTGGGACTTGCCAGAGGATCTCAGGCCGCATCCCCCACCTGGCGGGGCTTGACAGGGGACCTCAAGGCGTGCCCCCAGCCCTGGCCCAGGCTGGGGGACCTCAGGCCATGCCCCCCACCCTGGTGCTGGGCCAGGGGACCTGAGGCTGCGCCCCCCCGCCCCCCAGCAGGGCTTGACAAGGGTGGGACTGGCCAGGTCTGGATCTAGCCCAATGGAGGGGGAGGGGGGCAGCCAGGTCTGGATCTCGTGCAATTTTGAGACGCATGTGGGCAGGCAGGGACTTGACTCTGGGTCCCGTGGTGCGCCCCAGACTCTGACAGGAGGAAGATTTTCATATAAATTTTACTAATTTTCTTTCATCTCTGACACTTCTATTATAGAGAAAGGGCAAATAGCAATATTAAAATATTTCCTCTAATCCCCTTTTAGTGTGCACAAATTTCGTGCACCGGGCCACTAGTGTATACATAATTGCTAACCTTACTTGAGTTGTGTCTCTGTATTTGGAGCTGTCCTAAGTGCTCTATAAAGACTAAATTTATTATTTCAATAAGCCTATAGTGTAGGTCTTAAGATTATCTCCATTTTTTTAAAATATATTTTTATTGATTTTTTACAGAGAGGAAGGGAGAGAGATAGAGAGTCAGAAACATCGATGAGAGAAAAACATCGATCAGCCGCCTCCTGCACATCTCCCACCGGGGATGTGCCCGCAACCCAGGCACATGCCCCTGACCGGGATCGAACCTGGGACCCTTCAGTCCGCAGGCGACGCTC
>NW_005872270.1:0-5034 GCF_000147115.1 Myotis lucifugus | reverse complement strand
TAGAAATTGAGGCACAGACAGGTTCTGTGACTTTCTCAAGGCCATGCCACTTAGAAGGTGGAGCTTGGATTCAAACCCAGGCATATCTGTTACGCCCAAAAGGCCTGCTCAGGCGCCACTTGTTACGGCCAAAGGTGATCCTGAGTGGGGGGTGAAAGGATTGAGAAAAGACAGACAAGAGAACGAAAGCTGGGTCTCGGTGGGATGCTGCTCCCTGATGAGGAGACAGCGCCAGCGCCCACAAGCCGTGTCTTTATTTTATAGCAGATGCCACGAGGAAAAGTAGGGGCGTGATCACGTTGTTTACAGCATTCTCGTGAGTTTCATCCCCACTCAACTACATGCACCTGAACTCTATCACAAGGCACGTGGAGCTACATGTTCAGACCATAGGTTCAAGCTTACAACCATAGCTGTTGGCTATGATTGAGCTGGGAGGGCCCTGCCCTTCCAGCTGGGACTTGCGCGTGGCAATGAGAGGACCCTGTCCTTTCATTAGTCCGAGGCTTGAACCTGGCCAAAACACTGTAGCCGCACCCCACACATATCCAATTCCAAAGCTTGTGATCTTAAACCATCACACAATACAGCCACTCTGCTTATGTACATGTGTGTCTTTATGCAGACATAAAGGAAACATTTGGATAAATAATACTCTAGATGACAAGAAAACTTCTCTTTAGGTGATTCTTTCAACATTTCATATGATTTGACCTTTTTATGTATATCTTTAAAAAATTTTTTTTATTGATTTCAGAGAGAAAGGAAGAAGAGAGAGAGAAACATCAGGGATGAGAGAGAATCATTGATCGGCTGCCTCCTGCATGCCCCCTACTGGGGATTGAGCCTGAAAATGCCCCTGACCAGGAATCGAACCGTGACCTCCTGGTTCATAGGTCAATGCTCAACCACTGAGCCACGCTGACTGGGCTTTATGTTTTTGGTGTTAATTTAAAATACTTTTTTGCAGATATGAAAAAGAATGAAATTCAATTAAGAAAATAACATACCATAATGCAGACTGTATCCTATTGCTCATTTGCTCAGTGAGTGCTAAGCTCCTACTGTTTGCCAGCGTGGGGGCTGAGATAAATAAAACCCAGTGCATGCCATGGAGGAACTCATAGTCCAGTGAGAACACCAAGAAAGCAGTACCCAGTCCACAGTCTTTCCTGATTCTATTGCATGGTGATTTTACTTTAGATTTTGGTCGACCAGTGAAAAATGAGGCTGCACCATAGATGTCAATACTGTAAGTGTTGCCTCTTTCAGCTGTGGGAACCAGGTGCTGCGCTGGGCCCTGAACATTATACACTGCCTTGCTTTCTCTATAAAACGTATTGCTTCAACCAACATTTACTGAGCTTGAGGCCCTTTGTGTGAGTTGGGGATACTGAGATGACTAAGACAAGTTCCCTGCTGGCAAAATCTGGTATTGTGAGGAAAACTGCCATGTTTCTAAGTAGTTACAGTTCCCTGTCGGTGAAAAAAAAAAAAAAAACATTTAAAAAGCACTTACCAAGGACTGGCTCATACACTTCTTATATATACTAATTTATTGGATTCTTAACCCTGTGATATAATACATTATTACTGTATTCTCTCTTTTACAGATGAGGATACTGGGGCACAAGGAGGTTAGGCAACTTGCCCAAGATCAGGCAGCCAGGAAGTAGAAGATCAGGGAATTGCAACCCAGGTTAGGTTGTTGGAAGAGCACAGCTGAAGAGACCAGCTTGTGGTAGAACAATCATAATAAACACAATTTTAGCAACTGTGACAGCACCAGTCGCAATCACACGGGCTTTGGGAGTTTTAAGTGCTTGCACAGACTTGTCTCCGTATTAGGTGGTCCCAGATGTAAAAATGACCCTCTCTTTTTTTCACAATGAGAAAATTAGCAAACAGAAAATGTTTGGAAGACCGACTTGAATATATACATTCTTAAGGCTGTAGATGAAATAATCAAATGTCTATGTAGAATATTTAATTTATTATGTTAGGTATGCACATACTCTCAGGATTATTAATACATTATTTAAATAATATATTTTATAAATATATTATGTATTAATAATACATTACTTTAGAAATACTGTTCCCCCTCCCCAGGCTTGTAATTAACAAAACAATTTTATTCTCTCTCTTCTTGTTGTGTACCTTTGATCTCAGTATTTTTATTATCAGTGGGGATGGTTTCTGAATCACCCCGCTCACCTTCTAGATCACATAAATTTCAATTCTAACTTGTTTGTGAGCCATCACTTTTTGAGCCTTTATACAATGCTGTCACTGAAATATTTTATCCTCAGAGTCCCAGTTCACTCAATCTTAGGACACCATTGTTTTTCTTTTTGTCCTATTGATTTATATTTGTGATCACAACATCTTAACATTTTACTGTGTTGCATTTAAAAGTCCTCTCTATAAGAAGCAGGAGGCCAACCCCTCGGAATTATGACTACATCTGTGTCAAAAATTGTTTCCTCTTTTTTTAAAAACATCAATTCTATCGTTTGCTTTTTTTTTTTTAATCATCAATTCTATTGGTTGGTCTTCCACAGACAGTACTTTGTTGTTTAAAATAATTGAGAGAGTCTAGGGAATATGAAAGATTCTGTGAGCTTTCCTGAGAACTTAAAAATGAGGCAACCCTTTTGTTCTTCTTAGGGATACTTTTTGGGGAAAAACACCCCACCTTATATCCAGATATGGACCACATGTTAACCTCACCTATTAAACGTGGCAGGCTTGCCTGTACAGATCTGTGTGGTGGGCACTATCCTCACTGAACACATGAGAAAGTTGAGACTCAGAATGAGAAGTGACTTGTAGAGGTGTCTAGCAGGTGACAGATCTGGAATACAACTTGAATCCAAGTCTGTCTGATCCTCTCACCCCCACGGTTCTCATTAAATTGCTGGTGAAGGTTCTAAACCACTCTCCTAATTTAGCTTGCTGGGCTGGTTAGCACACAGGACTGGGTTGTCAGAATGCTAACACTAATATATTCTTCTTCTATTACCTTATACATGTATAGCCATGCACAATATTTCATAAAGAGAGTGGCAAAGCAATTTGCACAAATAAAACCAAGATGCTTAATTTTAATTTCTGGTTTTTGTTTCAAATCCATGGAAAAACAGTCAGGTTGTTGACACCATAAATAGACACCCGGTGTCTATCTATAAGGATGCCCGGAAGGACCTTAAGTGGTGTAACTGCTTACATTTGCTTTATTCGTGGGAAGCAAGCCTTTCACGTATGAAGGGAAAAGAGTCGGGTGCCTTCCTCGGGAGTGCAAGGCCCCTTCCGGGCTGTGCTGCCCTGCTTCCTGCGGCTCCGGAGAGCTCATCGTGAGCATCTCTTCCCGGCTCTGCTCAGTGACTTCACTCCACAGCTTGAAACCGGCCTTGGTGGGAATATCGGAACATTGGAAATCGGCAAACCCTACAAGTCAAGGTTCCTTCCATTCCCCCCGCCCCCCTGCCTTCCCCCAAAGGACTTCACCTCCCTGTGCTGTGTGAATAGTCAGAATAGTCAGGTGATTCTGAAGATTTAGTGAGATAGAGCATGTAAAGCACATGGCAATGCTTCCATGTTTTCTGTTTAAATAAAGCATGCATATGCAGGGTTGAAAAAATACAACAAAAAAGGTTACAGTGAAATGTAAGTTCCCTTCTCAGCCTGGACCTCCATTCCAATTCCTGTCCTGAAAGGCAGCCTGTCCCTCTGAATCCTCCTGGAGATGTGCTCTGCAGAGATAAGCATGTGTACATGCATGCACATGTATGTGTATTAATAGCAGCATATCACAACAGTGTCCACCCTTTCATATGTATATATTAGAGAGGTACATACACATGTTGATCTATATCTATCTCATTCTATCTATCCATCTATCATTATTCTAAACTGGCTCTGTTGTTGTTAATCCTTACCTGAGGATATTTTTCCATTGATTTTTAAAGAGAGTGGAAGGGAGAGAGACAGAGAGAAACAGCGACGTGAGAGAGACACGTCAATTGGTTGCCTTCGCACATGCCCCGACCAGGGCTGGGGGATCAAGCCTGCACCTGAGATACATGCCCTTGACTGGAGTCGAACCTGGGACCCTGCAGTTCACAGGCCAATGTTCTTTCAAGTGAGCCAAACCCAGCTAGGGCTAACTTGTTATTTTAAGGACTTCTCATTATTCCATCTCTGGGATGCAACCAGCCCCCTGTGGGTGATATTTATGTTGTTTCCCATCTCTTGCTAGTACAAACAGTGGGCACTGAATAGCCTATTACACATAAACATGAATGTATCTGTAGGCTCACTTCCTGGATATGGAAGCATTGGGTCAAAGGGTATGGGCATTTACCTTTCTGGTTTGTCAAACTGCCTTCCAGGGGTTGTGCCAATTTTCTCTCCAACCCATGGTGTAGGTGAGTCATGAATCCCCACAGCCTTGGGACATTGCCCAACTTTTTGATCTGTGCCTTCTGGAAGTCCTTGGCTCCCAGGTAGACAAATGGTCCCCATCTGTATGACTGATGGAGAAATTCTAGCACAGGGAGGAAGGGCACTTGCCTACCACCACCACCCCTGTCCAGGCTTCTGCACACAAAACAAAGAGCTGGTGGGTCCAGACTGAGACAGACGCCATCAGCGTGAACTCCGCCTTGCAGGCTCTCTGTCATCCCTGTTTTCCTTGACTGGTATTTCTCAGGAACATTAAGGGTCAAGAGGGTGAGAAACTCCAGTGCACTGGGAAGCTTCAGGACAACGGTTCCCTGTCGCTCAACAGAATCGGCTTCCTGAAACACAGGCCTGTCATCTCGCTCTTTCTTTACAACTTTCTGTGTAAGAGAAGCATCGAACAGGCCGTCAAACCTCAGAGGGAAGGCGAGGGGAGGAGGGGGAGTAAGAGATCAACCAAAGGACTTGTATGCATGCATATAAGCATAACCAATGGTCACAGACACTGGGGGGGGGGGGGTGGGGAGAGCATGTGCTGGGGGGTGGGGGTGGCTGGGGAGAGGTCAATGC
>NW_005872269.1:88701-95556 GCF_000147115.1 Myotis lucifugus | reverse complement strand
ATGGCTATGAAACTGAGTAGCAATATGGAAAGTGATTATATAACAACTGAAAAAGGATCATTTCATAAACTGATGAACAAAAATAGACCCAGAGACATAGAAACATCGAACAGACTGTCAAACCTCAGAGGGAAGGCAGGGGAGGAGGGAGGGGGAGGAGATCAACCAATGAACTTGCGTGCATATATGCATAACCCATGAATACAGACAATAGGGGGGTGAAGGCCTGGGGGGAGATGGGGAGGAGAGGGCAATGGGGGAAAAGGGGGACATATGTAATACTTTCAACAATAAAATTTTTTTAAAAATGCCTGGCCAGTGTGGCTCAGTGGTTGAGCATCAACCTAGGAACCAGGACATCACCGGTTCGATTCCTGGTAAAGGCACATGCCCGGGTTGCAGGTTCCATCCCCAGTAGTGGGTGTGCAGGACACAGTCGATCCATGATTCCCTCTCATTGATGTTTCTATCTCTCGCTCCCTCTCCCTTCCTCTCTCTGAAATCAATAAAAAGAAATATTTTTAAAAAAGAAAAAGGATCATCAAATTTCGTGTGTAGGTACAGTATGACAACCATGTACAAAGATGGCATATTCCAGGAGCAGGCCACTCCCCACCTCCATGGCTTTGCCGGTGCTCTTGTTGGAAAGCCCTTTCCCCCTCTATCCACCTGCATTTCTTTCCATCTTTACTCTCACCGCTGTAGACGAAACCACGCTAGCCTCTCACCCTGACACTTTCAGGAGTCTTCCACTTGAGCTCAATGCCTTCAGTTTCTCTATCCTCAAGTGACCTTTGTCTTTGTTGTTGTTAATCCTCCCCCAAGGATATTTTTCCACTGACTTTTAGGGAGAGTGGAAGAGAGGGGAAGACAGAGAGAAACATCAATGTGAGAGAAACACATCGATTGGTTGCCTCCTGCAGGAGCCCCGACTAGGGCCCGGGCCAGGAGGAGCCTGCGACCCAAGCACATGCCCTTGACCTGAATCAAACCCTTTGGTCCGCAGGCCGATGCTCTATCCACGGACCCAGAGCGACTAGGGCTCAAGTGATCTTTGAAATATACAAATGAGACCTCCCCCTTCTCCCTGGGATCACTGGCCTCCAGACGTGAAGGATAAAGTCCGATCTCCAACCTCATGTCAAACACACCTCCACCGCCACCCATTCTCTGAGCTCCAGCCACAGTGGCCTCTCACTGGGTGCCTCTACCCCCAGCCAGTGTCCCCAGTCCTCCTGCTTAACCACTTTCCTGGCCACCACCATGGTTAGGGTCCCAGCAGGCTCCACAGTAAGCCAGCTCCATTCAGGACACCCAGGAGGTGGCTTCTACAGCAGCTGAGGAGAGCGACGGCAAGGATCTGAACTTGAAAAGGGCAGCAAGAACAGAAGAGACCCATGAGCAGTCCAGTGACTGGTGACTTCAGGTGCCCTAACGGAAGTGCGAGTCCCAAGCCTCACAGCCGTATGGTTGAACCCAGGCTCAAACAGGCAGGAAGGCAAATGATGATAATCCTGGAATCACCATGTTACCTGCTCATCTGCTGATACCAATAGAGCCGATCTCAGCCTGGACAGATAGGTCAGCAGTCAGGGGTTTAGGTAAGTTCCCTAAAATCTGGGAATATAACCCTATCTCACAGGGCCAGCCTGTGTCCAAGGCTCTTCTGTAGGTTAAGGATGCAGGGGACGGGGAAGGAGCATAGCTTTGCTTTGCACAGCTCTGGATTCGAATCCTGGCTCTTCCGCTTATTAGCTGTGTGACTCTGGGCAAGTTGCTGAACATCTCTGAGACTCCCTTTCTCCTCTGTACTATCAAAATCATCCAGCCGTTAAGAACCTGGACTTTGAAATCTGATTTCTGGGGCTGTCTCCTGATTTCTGGGGCTGTCTCCTGATTTCTGGGGCTGTCTCCTCTATAGACCTACTATGGATGGAGCCTCTGAGCTTTAATCTCATGGGGGAAAATGGAGATAATAATCCCATGTTCCTCATGGGATTGTTATGACGATTAAGTAAGATATTGCAAGTACTTAGCACAAGTACCAGCACCAGGAAGCACTCAACAGTCAGTGGCTATAATTATTATCATGGAAAGCACCCAGTTGGTGTTTGACACATTAGGGGATTTGATAATTGTTAGTTCACCACCACCACTACCCACCCACCTATCCCTTTTTTAAAAAAAAAAATATTTTTTATTGATTTTTTACAGAGAGGAAGGGAGAGGGATAGTTAGAAATATCGATGAGAGAGAAACATCGATCAGCTGCCTCCTGCACACTCCCCACTGGGGATGTGCCAGCAACCAAGGTACATGCCCTTGACCGGAATCGAACCCGGGACCCCTGAGTCCGCAGGCCGACGCTCTATCCACTGAGCCAAACCGGTTAGGGCCCACCTATCCCTTTTCTCTGAGCCAAGAAGGATCCACATGCCACCAAGACCATACTTATTCTCAGGACACGTACATTCCAATTCCAGATCTCTTCACGGGCCTGGGGGAGGGCACAAGACCCAGCCAGGCAACGGTCATGGCCAAAACGTATTGGCTTCCTGGTTATAGGGACCTCGCTCAGATGGAACACTGTTTACACCTGACAATAACCCGGTTCGTGTAGAAGAATCCTTTTCTGAAGATTTACTCATTTATACAGAAGGTCCCAAGGTACAGAACAACAACAAAAAAGGTGCTATCGCCCAGCTGGCGTGGCTCAGTGGTTGAGCGTCGACCACATGCCCGGGTTGCAGGCTGGATGCCCAGTCGGGGGCGTGCAGGAGGCAGCCGATCCATGATTCTCTCTCATCATTGATGTTTCTCTCTCTCTCTCTCCCTCTCCCTTCCTCTCTGAAATAAAAACATAAAAAATGCTTCGTTTAGAAAAGATAAAGAAAAAAAAATGGTGCTTTCAAAAATGTGTCCTGCCTTCCGGTTTTGCTCAGCGGATAGAGCGTCGGCCTGCGGACTCAAGGGTCCCGGGTTCGAGTCCAGACAAGGGCATGTACCTTGGTTGCGGGCACATCCCCAGTGGGGGATGTGCAGGAGGCAGCTGATCGATGTTTCTAACTCTCTATCCCTCTCCCTTCCTCTCTGTAAAAAAAATCAATAAAATTAAAAACAAAAGTGTGTCCTGACAGAGTGTGTCTGTCTGCGAGGTGGGGAAGAGCCAGCCACACCCGGGCACAGCATCCCCAGGCAAGCAGCCAGGGAGGCCGGGAGGCAGGAACCCCCAAGGTGGCAGAGAACCCGGGGAGGAATAGAGAACTGGCAGCATCGGGGAGAGAAAAGGGCGCAGGGGACAGGAGGACTGAGCAGGAGAGCAGAGACCGCAGCCCAGAGCACCAGGGAGGGCAGGCGAGGGAGGAAAGCGGAAAAGACCAGGGCAGAGGAAGGAGCCTGCCGGCTTCCCCTCTGAGCCGCTTTGCATATACAAGACGGATGTTCCCCGATTCTGCACCAAGACCAAGCCCAGTTCCTCTGCCTGAGCCGGGGCACTCGCTCACCGCCGGCCTCCAGAGACACAGCTGTCATCAGGGCGTGGTTGTCATGACACTAGGAGGCTCCACTCCCACTCAGGGGGGGCCCTCGGTGAGCCAGGGCAGGGGGCCCTGCTGCTGAGGGTGTGGTTGTGGATTTGGTCTTAGCACGGCTTGTTCAAGGCGAGGAAGGCTGCGGGGCTCTTCCTTGAAATCCAAAATGGAAGTCGATGAAAGAAATTCTCAGCGCGGGTGAGCCCCGGGGACCCCGCTTCTCCCAGGAACCTCAATCGTCCTAGGGATAAAGCAAAGAGACGTGAACTGAGCACATTTTATAAAAGTTTTTTTTAAAATATATTTTATTGATTTTTTACAGAGAAGGAGAGGGATAGAGAGTTAGAAACATGGATGCGAGAGAAACATCGATCCCCTGCCTCCTGCACACCTCCTACTGGGGATGTGCCCTCAACCAAGGTACATGCCCTTGACCGGAATCGAACCTGGGACCCTTCAGTCCGCAGGCCGACGCTCTATCCACTGAGCCAAACTGGCTAGGACTCAGCCTCACCTCTTCAGAGGTGGCCCAGGGAGCCAGCCTGACATCTCCAATTGTTTCTCTGTCCAAGACTCACTTTATTTATTTATTTTTTAATATATTTCTTTATTGATTTCAGAGAGGAAGGGAGAGGGAGAGAGAATCATTGATCGGCTGCCTCCTGCACGCCCCACACTGGGGATCAAGCCCACAACCTGGGCATGTGCCCTTGACTGGAATCGAACCCGGGACCCTTCAGTCCACAGGCCGACGCTCTATCCACTGAGCCAAACCGGCTAGGGCTGTCCCTTGCTTTTATAAATCTCTGGGGATTTCTTGTAGATTGACACAGTTCAGATCCACCAAAAAAGAAAGGTCCCAGGCCCTAGCCGGTTTGGTTCAGTGAATAGAGCATCAGCCTGCGGACTGAAGGGTTCTGGGTTCAATTCCGGTCAAGGGCACGTACCTTGGTTGCAGGCTCCTCCCTGGCCCGGGCCCTGGTCAGGGCGTGTGCAGGAGGCAACCAATCGATGTGTTCCTCTGACATCAATATTTCTGTCTGTCTTTTTCCCGCTCTTCCACTCTCTCTGAAAATCAATGGAAAAATATCCTCGGGTGAGGATAAAAAAAAAAAAAAAAAAAAAAAAAGAGCCCTAACTGGTTTGGCTCAGTGGATGGAGCATCGGCCTGCGGACTGAAAGGTCCCAGGTTCGATGCTGGTCAAGGGCATGTACCTTGGTTGCTGGCACATTTCCAGTGGGAGGTGTGCAGGAGGCAGCTGATCGATGTTTCTCTCTCATTGATGTTTCTAACTCTCTATCCCTCTCCCTTCCTCTCTGTAAAAAATCAATAAAATATATTGAGAAAAAAAAAAAAGGAAGGTCCAGATTGTCCCCATTCACACCTGGAAGGAATTTCCCGATGCTAACACAACCTCAAAAAGGCCACGGAATTCCAACAGGCTGGAGGGTCAAGTTTACACGCGGTCTCCTTGTCCTACGCACAACCACCGCTGGTACGAACAAAACTCCTAACCCAGGAACTAAGAGGTCACAGTTCCATTCTCGGTCAAGGGCACATTCCTGGGTTGTGGGCTCGATCCCCAGTAGGGGGCATGCAGGAGGCAGCCGATCAATGATTCTCTCTCCTCACTGATGTTTTTATCTCTCTCTCTCCCTCTCCCTTCCTCGCTAAAAAGCAATAAAAACATATTAAAAACACACAACTCCTGCCAAGAGGTAAACCACACCAACGCCAAGTCCATAGTCGTTGCCCTTGACCTACCCACTCCGCATCCTCTGCCCCGTCCCCCTGCTCTCGGGTCTCCGCCGCGGCCCCCTCGGAGGACTTCCGGGCCATGATGTTGTCGGTCCACGATGCCCCCGTCTTTGCATCACCAGCGAAATTACACTTGGTCACTGTTCCAGCCTCAAGTTTGGCTAATGAATCTGAGAGAAGGAAAGAAGGTGAGTGGCCTCTCTTCCTGTGGCGGCAACACAGTGGGGGGGCTGGCCCATTCTACTTGGGTCCCTGAGACTGGGGGTAACCCATTGTTCTCTGCAGGCCTGGGTGTGGACCTCGGGGAGACCCTGGATGGGACCCCCAAAGCCCTAGATAGGAGAGGGCACCACCCACAGGTACCCTGGGATTGGACAGGACCCCACAATCCAGGGTGTCCAGACTACTGGCCTCAGGGCACTGCCCTGGGACTTAGGGATATATCTCAAGGGGTCTTGTCCCCGCAGAGGCCAGACCTGGCCGCTCCCAGATCTCTAAGCAGGAGGGGTGGGGGTGGGGGGGCGCCCGCAGGCCAATGGGAACATGAGGCCGCAGAGAGGGCTGCACTGCTCACCCAGGAAGGGGCCGTCGCCTCGGGTTTTCAGCCGAACCCCGGCCCCCAGCTCCAGCTCCAGGGCCTCCATCTCCGACTCGGGCATCCAGAAGGCCACGGTCTGCTCGGGCATGAGGCTCTCCGTCAGGGCGAGCAGCTCCGGCTTATTCACCAGCTCCTTTAGTGCCTCGGCCGTCAGTCTGTCCGTGTCCCCCTTGGCGTCCACCTCTGCAGGCACACAGCACAAGAGGATTGTTCCCGCTGTCGGACCAGCGCTGAGGGCCCTGGCCGGTTTGGCTCAGTGGATAGAGCGTCGAACTGCAGACCGAAGGGTCCCAGGTTCGATTCCGGTCAAGGGCATGTTCCTCAATTGCAGGCTCCTCCCCGGCCCCGTGCAGGAGGCAACCAATCAATGTGTTTCTCTCACATCGATGTTTCTCTCTGTCTTTCCCTCTCTCTTCTACTCTCCCTAAAGATCAATGGGAAAATATTCTCGAGTGAGGTTAAAAACAAATAAATTAAAAAAAACAACAAAAAAAAAGACCAGCACTGAGGGAACCGCCAGGGGAGGACTGGGCAGCCTACATGCTCACAGCCAGCTGAGGGCAGGAGTGAGCCCATCCTTCCCGGACTCAGCAAGGAGAAGGAGCATAGAACCCAAAGATGTAAGTAGGTTTGAGCTTTGAGTATCTGGCTGCTGAAAACTGCTCTCATCCTTCATCAAGATACCTGGGCGAGGGCACCATGTTTGGATTTCACAACCGTGGGCAGCCATGGAAACCTGTTATTTGAACAGTTATTGACTAAATAGGCTGTAAGGAAACCCAGATGGTCAAACCTATTTGGGTTTTTGCTGTCTTCTTCGGTAAACCCAACACCTCAGGATAGTTCCCACTATTTTCCCCTTATGTGCCCTGTCACAGCCACACGGGCAACCTTGCTGTTTCTCGAACATACCAGGGAGGCTCCCAACCCAGGGCCGTTATACTTGACCTCTCCTCTGTGCAGAAGCT
>NW_005872269.1:80425-83090 GCF_000147115.1 Myotis lucifugus | reverse complement strand
TCTGACAACGTCTGTCTCATCTTAACAAAAGTCTGGTGGTTCAGAGCTAGAATGCCAAATGGCCACGAATGCAGCGAATTTACCTGCAGGAAACACACACACACACACACACACACACACACACACACACACACACGGCACAGAGCAGAAGACGCACAACAAAGAAAGCACTCAGGAGAGAAGGCATCATGTAAAATAAGATGTCAGAATAAGAACCAAACCTATCCATCACGTGGCATCAATAAATGCAAACAGGGCTGGCCTTGTTTGGAAGGAACATCCGTGACAGGCCTTCGGATCAGACAGCTCGTCCTGCCACATCCCCGCCTCTCGGCCTCACAGGGCCTTTGACGCGCCCTGTCCCAGCCACTCCGCCCTGGTGACCAGCTCTGCGTGGCCTCCACTGGCTGCAGGCAGAAGCAATCCTCCACGCCTCACCTTATGGCCACGCCACACCACTTGCCCCTCAGACAACCGGTCCCCTTACAAGAGCTCTCTCCGGATAGGACTGAGAAATTGCACTGCCTATTGTTCCATTGGCCAAAGGGACATGATTGCTAATGGTAAATGGGTGGTGAAAACCCTTGGCATGAAGTGGCCTCAGAATTACTCAGGTTGCCGAAACCGGTTTGGCTCAGTGGATAGAGCGTCGGCCTGCGGACTGAAAGGTCCCAGGTTCGATTCCAGTCAAGGGCATGTACCTGGGTTGCGGGCACATCCCCAGTAGGAGATGTGCACGAGGCAGCTGATTGATGTTTCTCTCTCATCGATGTTTCTAACTCCCTCTCTCTCTCCCTTCCTCTCTGTAAAAAATCAATAAAATATATTTTTAAAAAAAAGAATTACTCAGGTGTTGCCCTAGCTGGTTTGGCTCAGTGGATAGAGCATCAGCCTGCGGCCAGAAGGGTCCCGGGTTCGATTCCGGTCAAGGGCACATGCCCGGGTTTCCGACTCAATCCCCACTAGGGGGCGTGCAGGAGGCAGCCAGTCAAGGATTCTCTCACATCATTGTTTCTATCTCTCGCCCTCCCCCTTCCTCTCTGAAATCAATAAAAACACTTTAAAAAATTACTTAGGTGTTGGCTGGCCGGTGTTGCTCAATGATTAAGCATCGACCTATGAACCAGGAGGTCACAGTTCGAATCCCAGTCAGGGCACATGCCCTGGTTGCGGACTCGATCCCCAGTCGGGGGGCGTGCAGGAGGCAGCCGATCCATGATTCTCTCTCATCATGGATGTTTCTATCTCTCTCTCCCACTTCCTTCCTCTCTGAAATCAATAAAAATATAAAGAAAAGAACAAGAACAAGACCCTGAGGCAGGAAAGAGCTTAGCAGCGCCAAGGGCCACAATGCTGGCCAGTCCAGCCGGGGTGCAGATGACATCTGAGTGGTACAAAGGGCTCAGAATTTTGTATTTTACTCTAAAAGCATGTTCTCGTTGTGTTAAAAAAATAAATAAAGGAGGATACAGAGGTTCACAGATGCATTTCTTCTTTCCTAATGTGCTGGTCTGTGCACGTCATCTTTCTGGAAGGAGAAAGAAGCGGATCTCGGCGGCTGCCTCAGGGACTGCGGCTCCTCCGGCGTGGGAAGCAGATGTATGTTTCACAGTGTAGCGTTTGATGCTCTTTGATATTTTTACCATGTACAGGAATTACTCTTTTCAATTAAAAACTAGTTAATTTTTTAAACTGTGGAAACAGCTTATTATTCCATCTCGGCTGTAATCAGAGAGATGCAAATGAAAACATCGTGGAAATAACATTTTTTAGGAAGGACTTAAAAACGAGTAAAGCTCACAGTTTGATGAGGATATGAGAAAATGAACGCCTGTCCTGTCTGTATGTTTCATTCATGGAAATGAGCATAATTCACCCCGTCAGTACAAAGAAGTGAATTAGTTATGCAAATAATAATAATAAAACCTTGAGAGTATTTGCTTAATAAGTTTTCAATATTCAGTATTTTTGGAAGTGTCAATGAAGTACTGATGGGGTGGTCATAATAATCTGGCAGTTCATAATAATCTGGCCACTCAGTGTATATAAGTCATGGAGTTATCATAAGTTATCAAATACGAGCTAATTCTTTTTTTTTTTTTCAAATATCTCTTACTGATTTTTTACAGAGAGGAAGGGAGAGGGATAGAAAGTTAGAAACATCAATGAGAGAGAAACATCGATCAGCTGCCTCCTGCACACCTCCCACTGGGGATGTGCCCGCATCCAAGGTACATGCCCTTGACCGGAATCGAACCTGGGACCCTTGAGTCCGCAGGCTGCCGCTCTATCCACTGAGCCAAACTGGTCAGGGCACGAGCTAATTCTTGTTCATCTATAAGTGCTCATCATATTCCCTCCTCCCTCCCCAATTTGTCATTATATTCAGAACTAAAGGCATCCCTAAAAGTTTATTTGAAATGCCATCTTTGCTAGATCCTTTAAAAAATATGTATGGCTACTCTACTTGCAGATATTCCTTTTTAAATGTATTTATCAATTCGAGAGGGAGAGGGAGCGAGAGAAACATTGATTTGTTGTTCCACTCGTTTATGCATTCATTGGTTGATTCATATATATATATAAATTTATTTATATATTATAAATAAATCATATATATAAATGCCTAAGGGCATTCCCAGACTCAAGATCCAGAATATAATAT
>NW_005872269.1:77501-79584 GCF_000147115.1 Myotis lucifugus | reverse complement strand
TATCCTAATTCTTTTCTTTCTTTTTTTAATCCTCACGCGATTGATATTTTCCCATTCATTTTTTAAAAAATATATTTTATTGATTTTTTACAGAGAGGAAGGGAGAGGGATAGAGAGTTAGAAACATCGATGAGAGAAACATCGATCAGCTGCCCCCTGCACACCCCCTACTTGGGATGTGTCCGCAAGCAAAGGTACATGCCCTTGACCGGAATCGAACCTGGGACCCTTCAGTCCGCAGGCTGACGCTCTATATACTGAGCCAAACCGGTTAGGGCCCCATTCATTTTTTTTTAGAGAGAGTGGAAGAGAGAGGGAAAGACAGAGAAACACATCGATTGGTTGCCGCCTGCACGATTCTGACCAGGGCCCAGGCTGGGGAGGAGCCTGCAACCACGGTTCGTGTCCTGACTATTCTTTTCATGAATATAAATCGTAGTTACTGGATCAAATGTGAGGTAGGTAGACACACACACACACATGCGCACACACATGCACACACCATGGCAACACTGGAAAGACCAGGAGTGCTCTCAACAGACCAGGAGTGGTCAGGGACCCTTGGAAGAAGGAAAGAGAATGAGACTAGATTAAAGGAGGAAATTGCAGCATAAACCGCTCGCAAGAAGATGACTGCTACAGAAGCCCAGAGCAGTCAGAGGCTCTTAACTCAGAAATGCAAGATACGAGGTCCTGGCCCAGTAGCTCAGTGGGTTAGAGTGGCATCCAGATACGCCAGGGTTGTGGGTTCCATCCCCGGTCAGGACACATTAAGAATCAACCAATGAATGCATCAGTAAGTGGAACAACAAATCCATGTTTCTCTCTCCCTTTGTCTCTCTCTCTCTCTCTCTCTCAAATCAATAAAAAAAATATAATAAAAAATTTTAAAGATGTCATTATGTGGTATCTGAGACATGATTTTCTTCTCTTTTTAATCTTTTTTATTGATTTCAGAGAGGAAGGGAGAGGGAGAGAGAGAGAGATAGAAACATTAAAGATAAGAGAGAATCATTGATAGGCTGCCTCCTGCACGCCCTCTACTGGGGATCGAGCCCACAACCCAGGCATGTGCCCTGACCGGGAATCAAACCGTGATCTCCTGGTTCATAAGTCCATGCTCAACCACTGAACCATGCCGGCCGGGCAAATCATGCTTTTCTTCACTCATCATTATACTGTCAGGTTTGAAGTGGTTGTTACCTGAAGCCATAATTCTTTCATTTTCACAGCTGTATGATAGCCTATTATTTGAACACTGGGGGCCCAGTGCACGAATTCGTGCACCTTGAAAGGAACTGTGGGTCTCTGCCCATCCTCCACACCCCCGCCCGGCCCCTCCTGCTGCGGCCCCCAGTCCCGTCTGCCGGCAGCCCCACTCCAGTTGCCACCGTCCCCCCGCGCTGGCTCCCACTGATGGCTCTGCTGATGGCGGGGAGCGATTGGGGCTGGTGCCAGCAGCAGGTTTGAGCCGGGCCGGCGCCCTCGGTGGGTGTGAGCAGGGGGTGGTGAAGAAGCCCTCAGGGGCGATTGGGGCTGGTACCGGGCACTGGCAGCAGGTGCGAGCGCCAGGCAGGACTGTAGCACGCAGGAGCAAAGAACTTTCAGTAACCACCAGAGGCTCACTCTGATGACAGCCACCAGTGCCCCGCCTTGGTCTGGCGCCCCTGCTCACCTGCTCCACCATTCCACCACAGCCAATGCCTGCCACGTTCCACACACGCCCTCTGGTGGTCAGTGCACGTCATAGCAACCGGTTGTTTGGTTGTTCTGCCGTTTGGTCTATTTGCATATTAGCCTTTTATTCTATAGGATATTAAAGTTCATTCATTCATCCATTCATTCATTCTCCTACCTCCTACCCGCTCAGGAGGACTGGGAAGGGGTGTGTGTGTGTGTGTGTGTGTGTGTGTGTGTGTGTGGCGCGCGCATGCTATACGCCACGTGTTCTAACAGTGAGAGTTCACCCTTCATCCTCTCCCAGTGGAAAAGTCACAGACAGTGACTAATTCCTGAGAAATCAAGAACAGAGCCGGTACCGTGCATACGGTTGAAAAGAAAAAGGAAGCAAAATCTGCCCAGG
>NW_005872269.1:55156-76706 GCF_000147115.1 Myotis lucifugus | reverse complement strand
GACAATAATATGATTTATATCTTCCTACTCTGCGTGCTACGAGACCGTGGGACATGCATAGCCCCTGGAGTGGGTACACATTCGGGGTCCAGAGGGGCAGCACCACAGCCCATCAGAAACCGGGAGCTGTTCTCCGCCGGTGTGGCTCAGTGGATGGAGCGTCGGCCTGCAGACCGAAGTTCCCAGGTTCGAGTCCGGTCAAGGGCACATGCCCAGGTTGCAGGCTTGATCCTCAGTGTGGGGTGTGCAGGAGGCAGCCGATCAATCATTCTCTCTCATCATTGATGTTTCTATCTCTCTCTCCCTCTCCCTTCCTCTCTGAAATCAATAAAAATATTAAAAGAAAAAAAAGAAAGAAAGCTGGAGCCAAACCATTCCCGCAGCTCGTGCAGCTCATTCAGGGCTGGGCGATGCCGGAGGTCCAGCCAGCCTGAGGGAAGGGCCCGTGAACACCCAGCGCGTCCCTTGGGAAGTCACTGAAAAACACAAATGACCAGAACTGGCATAAGAAGAAACAGATAATCGCCCTGGCCAGTGTGGCTCAGTGGATAGAGCGTCAGCCTGTGGACTGAAGGGTCCCGGGTTCGATTCCGGTCAAGGGCATGTACCTGGGTTGTGGGCTCGATCCCCAGTAGGGGGCGTGTAGGAGGCAGCTGATCAATGGTTCTCTCTCATCATTGATGTTTCTCTCTCTCCCTCTCCCTTCTTCTCTGAAATCAATAAAAATATTTTTTTTTTTAAAAAGAAGAAACATTGCCGAAACCGGTTTGGCTCAGTGGATGGAGCGTCGGCCTGCGGACTCAAGGGTCCCAGGTTCGATTCCGGTCAAGGGCATGTACCTGGGTTGCCGGCACATCCCCAGTGGGAGATGTGCAGGAGGCAGTTGATTGATGTTTCTCTCTCATCGATGTTTCTAACTCTCTATCTCTCTCCCTTCCTCTCTGTAAAAATTCAATAAAATATATTTAAAAAAAAAATAAAAAAAAATAAAAAAAAAAAAAGAAGAAACATAATCTGAACATCCCTGTAGCTATTCAGGAAACTGGATTTGTAATTTAAAAACAAAACTTCACATACACGCAACATTCTTAGGAAGGAGTTTATAGCTGTGCAGATATTTGTATTAGAAAGGAAGAAATTTTTATTGATTTATTTTCTACATATATTTTTTGTTTTCAATTGCTTTTCAGAGAGAGTGGAAGGAAGGGGAGGAGGGGGGTGAGAGAGAGAGAGATAAACATTGATGTGAGAGAGACACAAGACACATGGACTGGTTGCCTCCCACACATGTCCAAAGGGGGGTGGGGGGCAGGTAGCAAATCCACAACCCAGGTACATGCCCTTGACCGGGAATCGAACCCGAGACCCTTTGGTGCTCAGGCCAAAGCTCTAATCACTTAGCCCACTGGTCAAAATGAACAAGAATAAATTTTTTAAATCAACCTTCCACCCTAAGTAACTAGAAAAAGAGCAGATTAAACTCAACATCAGCAGAAAGGAATAAGAGCAGAAATCAATAAAATCGGAAACAGGCAAATGTTCGAGAAAAATCAATGAGGCCAAGAGCTGGTTCTGTGAAAAGGTCAATAAAATGGATCAACCTTAAATAGACCGGGGAAGGAAAAAAGATAGGGAGACGCAAATTGCCAATACGTTTTGATTTAAGTTTGTTTTACTCGATGTTGAACATTCACAAAATTCTAGAGTCCAATCTACAAAACCAGGTACATTCAGAAAAGTCTGACCTCTATCCCTGTCCCTTTTACCCTGCGGCCTTCCTCTCCTAGAGGTATTATTTTATTTTTAGTTTTTAATATATTTTTATTGCTTTCTGAGAAGAAGGGGATTGAGCCTGCAACCTGGCCATGTGCCCTGACCGGGATTCGAACCGTGACCCCCTGGTTCATAGGTTGATGCTCAACCACTGAGCCACGCCGGCCGGGCAATAGTCATTTTTTAAATTTTTGTGGCTTATCCATTTCAAATTTGCGTATATGAAAACACACAGATAGTGGATATATTTGTAGCGTTGTTTTAAGGAATGTTACGTTTGTCAGAGGGGGTGATTTAACAGTCTTGGGAGGATAGCCGTGTTCAAATACAATCAATACATCCAAACAAAAGCTTTTAGTGAATTCAAAAACGCAGGCAAGAAGTGTGTTCAATAATAGATCAATGAGTACGGTCCCAGTCCACAAATAACTGCGGAGAATACCAAAGAGGCTCGTCCTGACTCTGCAGACCTTTTCGTGGACTCTGAGGGACAAAGCCTGTGGCCGCCTGAATTATGTTTCTGTGCAAAAGTTGCCCAGTTTATTTTTCAAAATTCTATTTTGCATCCCAAAGGGACTGCCGGTTCCGAGTGGTACGGATTCCCTTTATAATTGGGCTGGGTGCGTTCGTGGCCTTGAGACCATCCATGGACAAGTGCAGCCTGACTGAGGGAGGGGTCTTTCAAAAGTCTTTTGTTCCCTGGCCGGGTAGCTCAATGGTTAGAGCGTCATCCCGATATGCCAAGATTTCGGGCTCAATCCTCAGTCAGGGCACATGCAGAAATCAAGCAATGAGTGGGTGAAGGGGTGCAACAGCAAATAGATGTCTTTCTCCCTCCCTCCCTCTCTCTCTCTCTTCTATATATATAAAAGTCTAAGCGGCCATTATGACCAGAACAACTGGTCGACCAGTCACTATGACATGCACTGACCACCAGGGGGCAGACGCTCAATGCAGGAGCTGCCCCCTGGTGGTCAGTGCGCTCCCACAGGGGAGCGCTGCTCAGCCGGAAGCCCTGAGCCAGGCTCACGACTGGCGAGCGCAGTGGTGGTGGTGGGAGCCTCTCCTGCCTCCACGGCAGTTGGACATCCGGGCTGAGGGACCCCCCGAGTGCATGAATTTTGTGCACCGGGCCTTTAGTACATACATACATACCAAACGATAAACACAATACTTTGTTTTGTAATCCTCACTCAAGGATATTTTTTTCCCATTGATTTTTTAGAGAGAGTGAAAGGGGGAGAGGAGGGTGGGAAGGAGAGAGAGAGAGAAAAAGAGAGAGAGAAACATCAATATGAGAGAGACACATCGATTGGCTGCCTCCCACTCATGTCCCCACTGGTCTAGGGATTGAACCTGCAACTGAGGTATGTACCCTTGACCGGGAATCGAACCTGAGACCCTTCAGTCCATAGGCTGACACTCTATCCAGCTACGGCTGTTTGGTGTACTTTTCTATATGCATGTTAGAGTTTACAACAAAAGAGTTGTTTTTTAAAAAGTTTTTTTATTATTTTTGTAATCAGAGAGGGAGAGAGAGAGAGAGATAGAAACATCAATGATGAGAGAATCATTGATCGGCTGTCTCCTGCATGCCCCCCACTGGGGATCAAGCCCACAATCCGGGCATGTGCCCTTGACTGGAATTGAACCCGGGACCTTTCAGTCCACAGGCCTATGCTCTATCCACTGAGCCAAACTGGCTAGGCTAGGGCAACAAAATAAGTTTTGAAAAGAGGAGTATTTACCAGCAAGGAAACATATCCCCGAAGTATCGTAAAGTGAAAAAAGTTTGCCAAACTACTTATGTGGCATGGTCTTTATGTCACTGTCCAAGTATATATTTACACATGGTTATAGAAATTAAATGATCTGAAGTGATAGAAAGCAAGGTGATACAGTCCTCAGTCCCGGATGCAATTGCCAATGTTTTATATTCCGTCTGTTTGTGCCTGTGTGTTTTCTGAGTTTTCTGTAATAAGCCTTTATTGCTTTTCTAATAAGAAATAAAGTCATTGTACAGTATTGGCCTGGCAATAAACTAACAGATCAATAGAACCGAATAGAAAACTGAGAAAGAGATTCAATAGGAATAAGAATCTGAAGTGTGATAAAGGTGGGATTTCAAGTCAACGGGGAGAGAATGGGTAATCGGATACATCTCGTTGGTTCAGCTGACGAACAATTTGGAAGATCAAGGTGAGTTCCATCTCATACCATAAGCCCCCCAACAAGCCGCTATGTTATTTGAATGCAAACGAAAAGCTTTAGGCCTCCCCTAAGTACGAATGTAAATTTAGAAGAAAATAAAAGCAAACTGTTCCATCATTTTGGAGTAGAGAAGGCACTTTTTAACCTAGTATCAAAATCGGCATGCACACAGGTGGACAGATGTGACAATGAGGTCAAGGTTCGATTCCCAGTCAGGGCACATGCCCAGGTTGCAGGCTCGATCCCCAGGAGGGCGTGCAGGAGGCAGGTGATCCATAATTCTCATCATTGATGTTTCTAGCTCTCTCTCCCTCTCACTTCATCTCTGATATCAATACAAATATATTTTAAAGAATAAATAAATAAAATAATTAAAAATAAAATAAATACCTACCACATAAGGTCCTAAGAACCACAGCTCTAAAATACCTAGGGCCCTAGCTGGTGTGGCTCAGTGGATAGAGCACCAGCCTGGGGACCGAAGGGTCCCGGGTTCGATTCCGGCCAAGGGCACATGCCCGGGTTTCGGGCTCGATCCCCAGTAGGGGGAGTGCAGGAGGCAGCCGATCAGTGATTCTCTCTCATCATTGATGTTTCTACCTCTCTCTCCCTCTCCCTTCCTCTCTGAATCAATAAAAATATATTAAAAAAAAAAAGAAAACACCTAGGAATAAATTTAGCAAGAAATGTGGCATGAGAAAACTCTACCTTGCTAGAAGGTATAAAAGAAAACCCAGCAACAGGGAGAGCCTGGTAGAGGGAGTGGGGTTTCCCCTCTGCAGCTTTGCTTACATTTAAGAAGAGAGAGAATCTAAATATTTGTGGAGCGATGGAGCCTCTGACTGGTGATGTGCAGCGACTTGAAAGGATGGACAGCTCTGCACGTACTTTCTCGTGCAGGGAAGACCTCTCTGCTATTTCCTCTCTCACAGGCCGGGCCTGGGGGACAGGAGATGCTGCGCTTCGGTCGGACCCTGTTTCGCAGGAAATGACACGCACGCACGTGATCTCCCTTCTGCTGCCCCTCCATGCACACCCTGGTGCTCTAGCCCAGGGGTGGGCAAACTTTTTGACTCGAGGGCCACAGTGGGTTCTTAAACTGGACCGGAGGGCCGGAACAAAAGCATGGATGGAGTGTTTGTGTGAACTAATATAAACTCAAAGTAAACATCATTACATAAAAGGGTACGGTCTTCTTTTTTTTTTTTTAGTTTTATTCATTTCAAACGGGCCGGATCCGGCCCGCGGGCCGTAGTTTGCCCACAGCTGGTCTAGCCTCACCTTCTGCCCTCATACGGGGACCTGCTGACCAGCTTCCAGTCTCCTCGCCTCGTGGCCGGCCAGGCCCCCAGCCCCAGCCCGGGCTCTGTGCGGGAGCCCTGAGTGAGGCTGTGGCAGACACGGCCAGGCCTGCGAGTTCATGGCCGGTCCTCTGACCCAGAAGGCACATGGCGCTGCTTGCTCACATGGTTGCAGTGTGACTGCAACAGGCCATGTCCGGCCATCACTTAATAATCAGAGGACGCGACAGCAATGAGGCCTTGCGCTGCAGGAAGAAACTGTCCAGTGAGCCCAGGTGCTATTAGCTAGGGAAACAGAACAGCATTTATTTTTTTAATCCTCACCCAAGGATATTTTTCCATTGATTTTTAGAAAGAGTGGAAGGGAGAGGGAGAGAGAGACAAACATCGATGCGAGAGAGACACATCGATTGGTTGCCTCCTGCACGCACCCGGACCAGGGCTGGGGAACCTGTAACCAAGGTATGTGCCCTTGACCAGGATCGAACCCGGGACCCTCAGTCCTCAGGCTGATGCTCTATCCACTGAGCCAAACCAGCGAGGGCCAGTTGATTAAAAACACAGCCCTAGCCGGTTTGGCTCACTGGATGGAGCATCAGCCTGTGGACTGGAGGGTCCCGGGTTTGATTCTGGTCAAGGGCACATGTCCGGGTTGCGGGCTCGATCCCCACATGGGAGTGTGCAGGAGGCAGCTGATCAGTGATTCTCTCTCATCATTGATGTTTCTACCTCTCTCTTCCTCTCTGAAATAATAATTTAAAAAAAGGATTCCAACCTTTAAAAAGCAAATAAACAAACAAAATCCACAGATTTTGGACTGCCAGGGTTGAAATCCAGGTTCTACATCTAGCTCGTTGTGTGACCTTTGACAAGTTACTTAACCACTCTGTGCCTGTTTTCTTCTCTGTAAAATACTACCGCACCAAAAGACTAGTATGATAATACTAGAGGCCTGGTGCATGAAATTCATGCACAGGACGGGGGCAGGGGGAGGGGAAGGATCCCTCAGCCCAGCCTGCACCCTCTCCAATTTGGGACCCCTCGGGGGATGTCCGACTGCCTCTCACAATCCGGGACCACTGGCTCCTAACCGCTCGCCTGCCTGCCTGCCTGATCGCCCCTAACCCCTCTGCCTGCCTGCCTGATCACCCTTAACTGCTCCCCAGCTGGCCTGATCGCCCCTAACCACCTCTGCCTCGGCCCCGAACCCGGGACCCAGGATTCCCTCCTTGGGCCGGTCACAGGCACCCAGGACCCGGGCTTCCCTCCCTCTGGCCAGCTACAGGCACCCAGGACCCGGGCCGACTTCACCCGGGCCAGCTGCAGCCGCAGGGGACCGTGGGTGGGTGGCTTCCCCCAGGCCGCAGCTGCAGATGCCCGGGACCACGGGGTGGGCGGCTTGTCCCTCTCCCGGGCCGCAGGCTGTGGCCCCTTTAAGACCCCACCTCCACCTGCTCAGGGCTGATGCCCATCCTGTATTGCTGAGTGAGAAAGCAAAAGGAGGAACAGTGTGTTTAACATGTTTGTTGTTGAAAACACACAGGAAAATGCATTTTCAAAGTCTACAAGGATGTATGCTCAAGGGCGCATGGTGGTTACCAGGGGCTGGTTCTCCCAGGCACAGGTGTGGAAGGAGGATGTGGAGGACCGATCACTTTCACTGTTTCCCTGGGTCTAGACCAGGGGTGGGCAAACTTTTTGACTCGAGGGCCACAATGGGTTCTTAAACTGGACCGGAGGGCCGGAACAAAAGCATGGATGGAGTGTTTGTGTGAACTAATATAAATTCAAAGTAAACATCATTACATAAAAGGGTACGGTCTTTTTTTTTTTTTTAGTTTTATTCATTTCAAACGGCCGGATCCGGCCTGCGGGCCGGGCCGTAGTTTGCCCACGGCTGGTCTAGACACTCAACACTTAGTGTAGTTTGACATTTTCACAGCAACCATGTGCAACTTGGCTATCCTATAAAATAAAAGGCTAATATGCAAATCGACTGAATGGCGGAACAACCGGTCACTGTGATGCGCACTGACCACCAGGGGGCAGATGCTCAACGCTGGAGCTGCCCCCTGGTGGTCAGTGTGCTCCCACAGAGGGAGTGTCGCTCAGCCAGAAGCAGGGCTCATGGCTGGCGAGTGCAGCGGTGGTGGCGGGAGCATCTCCTGCTTCCGCAGAAGAGCTAGGGATGTCCGACTGCCGGCTTAGGCCCGCTCCCCAGAGGCCCGAGTAAGCCGACAGTCGGACATCCCCTGAGGGCTCCTGGACTGCAAGAAGGCGCAGGCCAGGCA
The DNA here is from genome assembly GCF_000147115.1 of Myotis lucifugus. Lineage (NCBI taxonomy): Eukaryota > Metazoa > Chordata > Mammalia > Chiroptera > Vespertilionidae > Myotis > Myotis lucifugus. The sequence continues at coordinate 69,130 of NW_005872269.1, read as the reverse complement.
GAGGAACCCCCTGACCCCTGTCAGCCGAGTGCAGATTTTTGTGCACCAGGCTTCTAGTTTAAAAAAAAGATTTTATGCCCAGCCAGCGTGGCTCAGTGGTTGAACATCAACCTATGAACCAGGAGGTCACGGTTCGATCCCTGGTCAAGAACACATGCCCGGGTTGCAGGCTCGATCCACAGTAGGGTGTGCAGGAGGCAGCCGATCCATGATTCTCTCTCATCATTGATGTTTCATTCTCTCTCTCTCCCTCTTCCTTCCTCTCTGAAATCAATACAAATGTATTTAAAAAACATAAAAAATAAAGATTTTTTTCAACAAGCATCAAATCATAGGAAAATATTTACACCACTTACGTCAGACAAAGGGTTAAAGCAATATCTCTAAGTGTTTATGAATAGAAAAAGCAGTTGAAGAGAATACAATAAAACAGCAACAGTGGTTATTCCTAGAGGAGGCTTAATGGGATATTTTAATTTCGTTCTTTATACCCGTTCCTATATTTTCCAAACATTTAGCAATAAAAATACATTGCACTTTCCTAGTCAGAAAAATACGATTTTTTAAGTTGAAGGGAACTATAACAATAAAAACAGATAATTAAAAGAGAAGATATGGAAGGAAATAAGAAGGCTAAAAAGGTTTGCAAGGATAGAAGGTAAAATGAGAACATTTGAAAAGGAAAGATAGCCATGGCTGGGGGGCTGAGTTGGGTGGAGTGTCATCCTGTACACCAAAAGGTCGTGGGTTCGATTCCCAGTCGGGGTGCCTACAGGGATATTTCTCTCACACATTGATGTTTCTGTTTCTCTCTCCCTTCCTCTCTCTAAAAAAATAAATCAATAAAAACATATCCTCGAGTGAGGATAAAAATAATAATAATAATAAATTATAAATAAGCCCGACAAGCGTGGCTCAGGGGTTGAGCATCGACCTATGAACCAGGAGGTCACGGTTCGATTCCTGGTCAGGGCACATGCCCGGGTTGCGGGCTCGATCCCCAGTAGGGGGCGTGCAGGAGGCAGCCGGTCAATGATTCTCTCTCCTCATTGATGTTTCTCTGTCTCTCCCTCTCTCTTCTTCTCTGAAATAAAGAGAAAGCCCCAAGGTGCCCCCCTGCTCACCGCAGGCCAGCCAAGGGTGCTGCCGGCACAGCAGGGCAGCCTGACACTGACAGTGAGTCTCAGCCGTCTTCCTCGCACCCAGACCCCAGACCACAGCCCCAGCCTGAGCCTCACCCTCTGAGCCTCTGTGCTGCCCGGAGCCTTCAGCCAGCTCCACAGGGCCCAGCGCTGCTGCCTGGAGATGCATTTGTGGTTATTAGTTAATTTTAGGGTGACGTCCCTCCCTAAATTACAAAGAAGTCCTTAAACGTATGGCTGTAGTCAGCCCTGGACTGGCTGTTGCTGGTGACAGCAATGTCAGGGGATGAGAGCAGTGTTTCTTTTTCTTTATTTGGATCTTTTTAGAGAGAGTGGAAGAGAGAGGGAAAGACAGAGAGAAACATCGATGTGAGAGAAACACATGGATTGGTTGCCTCCTGCACGCGCCCCGGGCCAGTAAGGAGCCTGCAACCGAGGTACGTGCCCTTGACCGGAATCGAACCCGTGACCCTTCGGTCTGCAGGCTGACACTCTATGCATTGAGCCAAACTGGCTAGGGCAGGGGTCCTCAAACTTTTTAAACAGGGGGCCAGTTCACTGTCCCTCAGACCGTTGGAGGGCTGGACTATAGTTTAAAAAAAAAAATATGAACAAATTCCTATGCACACTGCACCTATCTTATTTTGAAATAAAAAAAAACAAAAGGGGAACAAATACAATATTTGTATTTGCATGTGGCCCGCGGGCCATAGTTTGAGGACCCCTGGGCTAGGGCAATAATAAAAATATATATTTTTAAAAAAAGATTGAAATCATAGCAAGTATTTTTTCCAGTAACAATGGAATGAAACCAGAAATCAATAGCAGAGGGAAAACTAGAAAAAATCCACAAACGGATGGAAATTAAACAACACACTTTTAAACAACCGATGGGTCAAAGAATAAATCACAAGGGAAATCAGAAACTACCTCGAGACCAATGAAAAGAAAAACACAATATTCCAAACCTTATGAGACGCAGTGGAAGCGGCGCTAAGGGGGAATTTAGAGCTATGAAATGTTCGCATTAAAAAAGAAGAAAGGGCTCAAATCAACAACCTCACTTCATACCTCAAGCAACTAAAAAACAAGAATACACTAGACCCAAGCTAGCAGAGGAAGGAAATAATAAAGATTAGAGCAGAGATAGTAAACAAAACAGAGCATAGAGAAACAATAGGAAAAAAAGTCAACAAAATGAAGAGTTAGTTTTTGAAAAGATCATCAAAACTGACAAACCCTTAGCTATAGGAACCAAGGGGGGTGGGGGTATGGAGGGGAGAGAAAACTCCAATAATTAAAATTAGAAGTGAAAGAGGAGGCATTACAGCTGATTTCACAGACATAAAGATTATAAGAGAATATTGTGAGCAGTTATACACCAACGATTTGGATAACCTAAAAGAAATGAGTAATTCCTGGAGATACACACCTACCCAGATTGGAATATGAAGAAACAGAAAAATTGGGAAATGTAATGTATAGCATGGTGACTATCTATAATAATAAAAGCGTAATATGCTAATTAGACTGGACAGCCAAACAACCTTCTGGACGTCCTTCCGGATGAAGCTGCAGCGGTGGGGGCTGAGGCAGAGGCGGTTAGGGGTGATCAGATGGGCAGGTGAGCAGTTAGGGGCGATCAGACAGGCAGGCAGAGTGGTTAGGGGTGATCAGGCAGGCAGAGTGGTTAAGGGTGATCAGGCAGGCAAGCAGAGTGGTTAGAGGTGAGCAGGCAGGCAGAGTGGTTGGGGTGATCAGGCAGGCAGGCAGAGTGGTTAGGGGCAATCAGGCAGGCAGGCAGGCAGGCCAGTGGTTAGGAACCAGTGGTCCCGGATTGTGAGAGGGTGCAGGTCGGGCTGAGGGACCCCACCCTCCCTGCACGATTTCGTGCATGGGGCCTCTAGTCCTATATAATAAAGAGCTAAGATGTAAATGGTCCTCAAGTCTCTCCCACCCGGGCCGGGGGACCTGAGACTGCATCCTCCCACTCCCTTACCCCCCACCCCCGCCCTGCAGGACTTGATGAAGGTGGAGCCAGCTGGGTCTGGGTCTTGGGCGATTTCGAGGTGTGCGTGGGTGGGTGGGGACTTGACTCTGGGTCCGGCGGTGTGGGGAGCCGATATAGGGTTAAGCCTCAGACTGACCTGTTAGCAAAATCACAAACAAGTCTTCTTCTGAGTCTTAAACAACCCAGTCCGAGAGGTGGCTGCTGATTTACACGCGCTGTCATTTAAAAAATAAAAATGGGGGAATTTGCTGGAAGCCGGTCCACCCTTGCGTGCTTGACACAGTCGTTACAGGGAAGAAACATCTGCACAGCTTATGTTTCAAGGGACCTGGCGTATATGACATATGTTTGCTCCCCCTCTTAGCGCTATGTGTTTTAACCAGGACCACCTCCCCCAGAAAGGTTGTTTCCCCAGGTTAGGGGTTAACAGGACTAAGGAAGAGAATAAATCAGTAAATCCCCCTAGTGTTACAGAAATACCATGTACTACTTATGAAGAACTTGGTCTAAGACTGTTGGCAATAAATTTGGGACTTGTTGGGCCCGCATCCCCAGGGGTCTGCCCACCAGGGAAAGCACCAAAGCCTATACCCCTGGAGACCCACTGACACAGAGCAGTCCCCGGGAAGGCAAGCAGCGAGGCTGGGAGGACATAACCTTTACTGGGTAGGATAATCTCCTTCAGTCACTTCCTTGTAGCTTATCAGTAGAGCAGTGACCTTGGAATAGCCCTTGTAATGGAACACAGAGATTAACCTAGACAAGATTAAAATCAACAGAACTAGATAGAGACAGGATTTTTGGCAAAGGTCAGATAAGAAACAAGGAACTGTAGAACGTTACCCAAAACATACATATGATGTGATTATAGAGGCATGCTTATAGGATCAAATGATATAAATACAGATGTAACAGGACAATAAGGAGAGAACCCAACCATGATGATCAACTGAACACTGCCTCCATGTCATTCCTTCATCGCCGACTCTGTGCACAACTATGGGAACCCCTGGACCTGTTGGGGCTGGACCCCAACACTGTGGTGCACCCCAGACTCTGACAGGAGGAAGATTTTCATATACATTTTACTAATTTTCTTTCATCTCTGACACTCCTATTATAGAGAAAGGGCAAATAGCAACATTAAAATATTTCCTCTAATTAATTCCCTTTTAATGTGCACAAATTTCGTGCACTGGGCCACTAGTAGTTAATAATACTATAGTTCATATTTAAAAGTTGCTAAGAGAGCAGATCTTGAAGTCCTCATCACAAGAAAAAAAAAGTTGTGGCCCTGGTTGGGTAGTTCAGTTGGTTAGAGCATCATCCTGAAACACCTAGGTTGTGGGTTCGATCCCTGGTCAGGGCACAAACAAGAAGCAACAAATGAGACCTAGCTGGTGTGGCTCAGTGGATAGAGTGTCAGCCTGCGGACTGAAGGGTCCCGGGTTCGATTCTGGTCAAGGGCACATGCCCAGGTTGCGGGCTCGATCCCCAGTGGGGGGCATGCAGGAGGCAGCTGATCAATGATTCTCTCTCATCATTGATGTTTCAATCTCCCTCTCCCTTCCTCTATAAAATCAATAAAAAAAATTTTTACAAACCTCCCAACAAAGCCTAAAAGCAGATGGTTTCACTGGAGAATTTTACCAAATATTTAAAGAAGAATTGAAGGATGGAGAGGGTCTAATATATGGTATGGAAGATGGTTTGAATTTGGGTGGTAGGCGCACACTGCAATACACAGATCTTGTATCACAGAAATGGACACTTGAAACCTATGTGGTCATATTAGCCAATGTCACCCAATACATTTAATAAAAAAAAATTTTTAATAAAATTAAAAAACAAACAAAAATAGAATTAACACCGAACCTCCTCAAACTCTCCCAAAACAGTTAAGTGGAGGGAATACTCCCAAACTCATTCTCTGAGCCCAGCATTACCCTGATACCAAAGCCAGACAAAGACACTACAAGAAAACCACAGGCCAATATCCCTGAAGAACTCTGATGCCAAAATCCTCAACAACATACTTGCCATCAAAGTCAGCAGCATCTTAAAAAGCTTAGCCCTAGACGGTTTGGCTCAGTGGATAGACCATCGGCCTGTGGATGGCTCCCGGGTTCGATTCCAGTCAAGGGCACATACCTTGGTTGCAGGCTCCTCCCCCGCCCGGTCCCTGGTCAGGGCTTGTGCAGGAGGCAACCAATCGAGGTGTTTCTCTCACACCGATGTTTCTCTATCTTTCCCTCTCTCTTCCATTCCCCCTAAAAATCAATGGGAAAATATCCTCGAGTGCACTCGAAGGTCCCGGATCTGTCTCTGGCTTCAACAGTGTTTGGACAGAACAGACCCAGGGACGCCCCCACTTCCAGCCTCCGACCCCTCTCCTGCGTCTCATCCAGCCGCCACCTTCAGAACCACCTCCGGGACCGGCCAACACACCGTTTGTTCGTTTTTCTACCTTAACTCCTTATTGTTGAATAACCAGGAGCTCCCAAATTCGTCAGAATTATTCCCTGAGGTGGAGGCACCGTCACCCGCCTGGCCAGCCTGCATCTGCGGGCCTCGCACACCTACCTCTCTCGGGGCTACTATTTCGACCTGAGGATGTGGCTCTGGGGTGAAGTGCGAGGGCGCTGAGCATCTCTTAAAGTTGCAAAACGAACGTGGCGGCCGCATCCTCTTCCAGGACGTGCAGAAACCTTCCCAGGATGACTGGGGCAGAACTCAGGACGCCAGGGAAGCCGCCCTGGCCTTGGAGACGAACCTGAACCAGGCCCTTGGGGAGCGGCAGGCCCCGGGTTCTATCCGTGCTGACCCTCATCTCTGCGACTTCCTGGAGAACCACTTCCTGGATGAGGAGGTAAAACTGACCAAGAAGATGGGCGACCACCTGACTAACATCCGCAGGCTGGCCGCCCCCCAGGCTGGGCTGGGAGGGTATCTTTTCGAAAGGCTCCCCCTCAAGCACGACTAGAGCCTTTGGAGCCCAGAGGCTTTCAGAGGCCCTTCTGCATCCCCTAGGGCAGGGGTGGGCAACCGCTGGCACGCGTGCCAAACACGGCACGCCAGTAACTTTTGCTGGCACGCGAAACCCTCTCTTATAATCTTCCATTTACAATTTTTTTAAAAATATATTTTATTGATTTTTTTACAGAGTGGAAGGAAGAGGGATAGAGAATTAGAAACATCAAAGAGAGAGAAATCTCAATCAGCTGCCTCCTGCACACCGCCTACTGGGGATGTGCCCACAACCAAGGTACATGCCCTTGACCGGAATCGAACCTGGGACCCTTCAGTCCGCAGGCCGACGCTCTATCCACTGAGCCAAACCAGTTAGGGCACAATTTTTTTCTTAATATCGACTTTTTTATTTTTCAGATAAATTCAGTGTAGGTGCATCTTAGATAAATAAATAATTTTACATAACAAGTTATCTTAAAGACCATAGACATGGATGGACGAGAGAGAGGAAGAGCAATTTCTATGCCTCTGCCTTAACTCTCCCTGCCTTCCTAGATCCGACCAGTGCTTTGGTTTCATCCACATACGCTTGTGAATCTTTGTTCTCAGAGATGAATTTTGTTAAGTCTCGTAAAAGGAGTAGCCTGACGGATGAAAGTAGTAGCTCGTGCATATCTCTGAAGGTCACGAAACAGAAACCTGATGTAAAATCTCTGTCATCAGTGATGCAGCAGCAAAAGTCCCACTGATAATATCAAACGGAGTCATAAAGTTTTCTGTCGGACTATCAGTGTACGTGTATACATTAAAAAATAAATGTATTTTTCATCATCATATACTGTGTTTTTGTCGCTCGAATGAATTTTATTATTTCTTCAAGGTTCTTCACATACGTACACCTTAAGAGATATCAAGTAGGCGTAACATGTTCCCAAAAAATTAGGGCTGGCACGCAGAAGAATTTCGAGTCAGAGATTTCGCTGGTTTTGGCACACACTCACAAAAAGGTTGCCCACCCCTGCCCTAGTGTCTCTGGCTTTTACCTGAGCCTCTTCCTGAAACTACTAGCCATTCTTTTAACCACCCTGGAGCCCTCTCCCATGCATTGGACCAAATGAAACAATAAAGCTTTTTGCAGGAAAAAAAAAAAAGAAAAGAGCCCTGACCGGTTTGGCTCAGTGGATAGAGCGTCGGCCTGCGGACTGAAAGGTCCCAGGTTCGATTCCGATCAGGGGCATGTACCTTGGTTTCGGGCACATCCCCAGTGGGAGGTGTGCAGGAGGCAGCTGATTGATGTTTCTCTCTCATCGATGTTTCTAACTCTCTATCCTTCTCCCTTCCTCTCTGTAAAAAATCAATAAAATATATTTTAAAAAAAGAAAAGAAAGAAAAAGAAAAATACCCTCAGGTGAGGATTAACCAAAATAAAAGTGGGGGGTGGGCGCCTTATACACCATGACCACGTGGGGTTTATTCCTGAAATGCAAGAATGATCCAAGGTACAAAAATTTGTCAACGTGCCCAGCCAGGTGTGGCTCAATGATTGAATGTAGACGCATGGACCAGGAGGTCAGACTTCGATTCCCGGTCAGGGCACATGCCTGGGTTGCAGGCTCGTTCCCCAGTAGGGGGTGTGCAGGAGGCAGACAATCAATGATTTTCTTCATTGATGCCCCCCCCTCTCTCTCTCTTCCTCTCCCTTCTCTTTGAAATCAATTTTAAAAATATTTTTTAAAAAATCAGTCAACGGCCCTAGCTGGTTTGGCTCAGCAGATAGAGCATCGGCCTACGGACTCAAAGGTCCCAGGTTCGATTCCGGTCAAGGACATGTACCTTGGTTGCGGGCATATCCCCAGTGGGGAGTGTGCAGGAGGCAGCTGGTCGATGTTTCTCTCTCATCGATGTTTCTGGCTCTCTATCCCTCTCCCTTCCTCTCTGTAAAAAAATCAATAAAATATATATTTTAAAAAAATCAGTCAACGTAATACATACTCCCCATGAACAGAATGAAGGGCAAAAACCGCACAATCATCTCAACTGATACAGAAAAAGCTTTTGGCAAAATTCAACAGTTTTATGATAAAAAAACAAAACAAAACTGCCGAAACCGGTTTGGCTCAGTGGATAGAGCGTCGGCCTGCGGACTGAAAGGTCCCAGGTTCGATTCCGGTCAAGGGCATGTACCTGGGTTGCGGGCACTTCCCCAGTAGGAGATGTGCAGGAGGCGGCTGATCGATGTTTCTCTCTCTCATCGATGTTTCTAACTCTCTATCTCTCTCCCTTCCTCTCTGTAAAAAATCAATAAAATATATTTAAAAACAAAAAAAAAACAAAAAAAAAAAACCAGCAACACAACAAAGTCAGAATAAAAGGAAACTATCTCAATATACATTAGTTACCCCTTATCCAAAGGGGATATGTTCCAAGACCCAGTCAATGCCTGAAACCAGGGATAGTACTGAACCTACGTATATACTATGCTGTTTCTTACACATACATACACTTTCCGGCTTCTCTGTGGGGCATATCCGAATGGCCAGCATCACTGCTCCTGCGCTGTGGGGCCCTTATAAAGGAAACAAGGGTCATGCGCACACCAGCCCTGCCATCAGTCGTGATAACCAAGACGGCACGTGACTACAGGGCAGAACCTCACGGCGTGGAGGGAGGAATGCTTCACATCTCAGGCGGGAATAAGCAGGTCACGTGAGATCTCATCACTACTCAGAAAGGGTACCATCTCAAACGGATGCATTATTTATTTCTGGAATTTTCAATTTAATATTTTCAGATCACAGTTGACCGTGGGTAACTGAAACCTTGGAAAGTGAAGTTGTAGATTGAGGTTGTGGTGGGGGGGTGTTACTATAATAAAGGCTATCTCTATATATAAAAGCCTAAGCGACCATCTGACCGTCCAACCAGTACCTATGACGCACATTGACCACCAGGGGGCAGACGCTCAATGCACAAGCATGGAAACATGCAACAAACTGATGAATCTCAGAGGGAAGGGGGCAGGGGAGAGGACAGGAAGAGATTAACCAAAGATCTTACATGCATACTAGAGGCCCGGTGCACAGATTCGTGCACCGGTGGGGTGCCTCGGCCTGGCCTGCGGGGAGTGGGGCCGAAACCGGCAGTCTGACATCCCCCAAGGGGTCCCGGATTGCTAGAGGGCCGCTAGTGTATTTATAACAAGCCTGCAGGGAACATTTCAATCAATGGGGAAAGACTGAAAACTCCCTAAAACCAGGAACATGACAAGAATGCCCATGCCTAACACTGTTAGTCGACACAGTACTGGAGGTTCTAGCCAGAGCAATTAGTCTATATTGTCATTCAAGTCAAGGGACCCTAAATAGCCATATATGACCAAATGATCTTCCCCAAGAGTGCCAAGGCCACTCGACGGGAAAAGGGGCCACCTCTTCAATAAATGGTGCTGGGAAAAGTGGCTATCCACATGCAAAAGAATAACATTGAACCTTTATGCCAAGTAGAAAAAAATAATTTAAAGAGATTCAAGCCTAGCCAGTGTTGTGCTCAGTGGTTGAGTGTTGGCCCAGGAACCAAGAGGTCACCGGTTCAATTCCCCGTCAGGGCACATGCCCCAGTAGTGTGGGCTCGATCCCCAATAGGGGGCATGAAGGAGGCAGCCAATCGATGATTCTCTCTCATCATTGATGTTTCTATCTCTCCCTCTCCCTTCCTCTCTCTGAAATCAGTAAGAACATTAAAACAACAACAACCAGAACCAACAAACTTCTCACCTTCTCAGGTGATGCGGAAGGGCCCCCAATTTGTAAACCACTGGCCCGAAGTGATCCTGGAGGGCTTCTCGGAGGAAGAGTAGCTGTGAAGGGTAGAAATGTTTGGGTTGGGTGAAGAGGGGGGGATACAAAGGAGGAATTAGTTCAGCAGCAGCAGCATCATTATCAGCATTGCAAACATTGATTACAAGTGCCTATCATGTGTGGTTCATACATGTTCTCTCGTTGAATCCCACCACAGCAGTGCCTCCCTGCTCTGCATCACCCCTTGCCCCCAACCCTCCCAGGCCTCCCCTCTGAATGGCTCACATCGCCTGGGGCAGCAGGACTCCGGGTACCTGCCCTGCTCTGGCTGAACAGGACCAGGTGGGCCAGGGCTGCATTCTCCTACAGGTGGCTGGCACCATGGGCAATGATTGGCATGGGGCACCTCAGGTCCCCGTGAGCGCCCTCTGCTGGTGGCTCCTGGCCTGGCACGTGTCTGCAGGCTCTGGGCCCTGAGCCCAGGTGGCTTTCATTTTTCATTAGCATGATGGGATGTCTCTCCGAGCCGGGGGTGATATTAATTACAGCCTGTTGTATAACAACCCAAGGCAGCGGTTCTCAACCTGTGGGTCGCGACCCCTTTGGCAGTCGAACGCCCCTTTCACAGGGGTCGCCTAAGACCATCCTGCACATCAGATATTTACATGACGAGTCATCACAGTAGCAACATTACAGTGATGAAGTAGCCACGAAAATAATTTTATGGTTGGGTCACAACATGAGGAACTGTATTTAAAGGGCCAGAAGGTTGAGAACCACTGACCTGAGGTTTTGTAAAGGACGGAGCTCTCTGTTCCAGAGGCGTCTGGTCCCCAGGATTCGCCCCCAAAAGGACTGACTTCTCAAAGATTCTGGGCTCCGTCCACCTTCTGCTGGTCAGCATGAGCCTTCATTCCCTCCCGCCCCCCCAGCCCATCCTCAGGACGGCCAATCAGGGAGAATCCTGGTTATTCTGGGAACTGCTCCTTAAGAATGGAGAATTCCAGCCCTGGCCGGTTGCTCAGTGGTTAGAGCATCAGCCCTCAGACGGAAGGGTCCTGGGTTCGATTCAGGTCAAGGGCACGTACCTCAGTTGCAGGTTTGCAACCAATCAGTGTGTCTCTCCCACATCGATGTTTCTCTCAGTCTCTCCCCATCTCTAAAAATCAATGGGAAAATATCCTCCGATGAGGATTAACAACAACAAAAAAAAGCAACAACAAAAAAGAATGGAGAATTCTAGAAATCCGATCTAAAAGCTACATGCAGATTCCTGCTCCGATAAAGAAACGCAGTGGAGTCTACTGTTACAGGATTCTTCCAAGTAGGGCCGCAGCCTCACCCACACCAGGAATACCTGGGTTCGTGCATTGAGCTTTGGCGTTTGCAAACCTCTTTGAGCAGCAAACCCTTGGGACCCGTCCACGGGGTCTTCCTGGCACCGAGGCAGCTGCAGAGCGCAGGGTTCCGTGTAGGGAGAGGGAGAGGGAGGGGGCAGGGGACTTGTTAATGGTTAAGTTCCCAAACTAGCTGAAAATTTTCATTTAATCCATGATAGAGTGGAAATGCTTGGATGTTTGCCATGAAAAAGAAAGCACAACGTACAACCGTGGATGATAAATAAAAAGGATTTTGAATCCGAAGCCTTGTCTATAGTTTTTTTTTTAAGTTCCTTCTCTTTTATTTTTATTTTTTTAAATATATCTTATTGATTTTTTACAGAGAGGAAGGGAGAGGGATAGGGAAGTTAGAAACATCCATCAGCTGCCTCCTGCACACCCCCCACTGGGGATGTGCCCGCAACCAAGGCACATGAATCGAACCTGGGACCCTTCAGTCCGCAGGCCGATGCTCTATCCACTGAGTCAAACCAGTCAGGTCCGAACCCTTGTTCTTTAATTTAAAAAGTTTAAGAAAGACTCTATACTACACTCGTGCTTAGGGAATCCCAACACAAAATAACAAATTAAGGGCTCCAAGGCGTAAAGGATCTGTTTCACTTTTTTACTCCGTTAATTCTTTTTTAAAAAAATATATGCTTAGATCATGGTTTTGTTTTTAATATATTGTCATTGATTTCAGAAAGGAAAGGAGAGGGAGAGATAGAAACGTCAATGATGAGAGAGAATCGCTGATCAGCTGCCTCCTGCAGACCCCACACTGGGGATCGAGCCTGCAACTCAGGCATGTGCCCTTGACCGGAATCGAACCTTCAGTCCTCAGGCTGATGCTCCATCCACTGGGTCAAACCAGCGAGGGCAACTTTGGGTTTATTTAAATGGCCGTGACCTCGAACATTTTCTTGTAGTTTTGTGTTCCGGCACTTTTCTCTTCAGTGACCTGACTCAGTGTCTTTTGACCATTTACCTATTGGGATTTTACAGTTTAAAAAAAATCATTTATATGAGGTCTTTAGGTCATAAAAAATGGCTTTTAAAATATGTAACGTAGCCCTGGCCGGGCAGTGCAGTTGGTTAGAGCATCGTCCTGATACACCAAGGTTGCGAGTTCCGTCCCCGGTCAGGCCACATAGAAGAATCAACCAATGAGCCCTAGCTGGCTTGGCTCAGTGGATAGAGCATTAGCCTGCAGACTGAAGGGTCCCAGGTTCGAGTCCGGGTCAGGGCACATGCCCGGGTTGTGGGCTCGATCCCCAGTGTGGGGCGTGCAGGAGGCAGCCGATCCATGATTCTCTCTCCTCATTGATGTTTCTATCTCTCTCTCTCTTCCCTTCCTCCCTGAAATCAATAAAGAAATATATTTTAAAAAAGAAAAAGAGCCGAACTGGTTTGGCTCAGTGGATGGAGCGTCGGCCTGCGGACTGAAAGGTCCCGGGTTCGATTCCGGTCAAGGGCATGTACCTTGGTTGTGGGCACATCCCCAGTGGGGGCCGTGCAGGAGGCAGCTGATCGATGTTTCTCTATCATCGATGTTTCTGGCACTCTGTCCCTCTCCTTCTCTGTAAAAACAATCAATAAAATATTTTTTTAAAAAAAAAGAAAAAGAATCAATCAATGAGTGGAACAACAAATCGATGTTTCTCTCTCAGATGAATTAAAAAAAAAAAAAGCAAAAAGCTGATGAGGAGAGTTTCTGTCCAGAGAACATTTGAGCAGAAACCCAAGGAGGGTTTCCACTTCTGATTTTTCTCAAATAGAGGAAATTTCTAGGTGTTTCGTTTTTTTAACCCCAGAAAACGATTTCACTCGTTTTCAAATTTGTCAGCAATTTCACATAATATCCTTTTCTATTTTTAGCTGATTTCTCTTGTGATGGCCACCATTTACTTCGCCTTAAGTTGGGTTCATTTCTGTTTTATTTCTTCCTTGATTGCGTGTGTCCGTTGTATGACTTAGTCTCTGCTTTAACTAAAGGAACCAGTTCAAGGAACTTTGACTGTTTTTCTAGTTTCTAATTTCTTCTTTTCTGTGTGTTGTTTTTTTTTTCTGATTCCTTCCTTCCTCATCTTTATTTGGGGGTGCTGTTTTAATATTTCTAAATGATTTTATGAATATTTTAACTTTTTATGGGTTGAATAATAACACCATTATAAAAGCTACAAAACTTTTTGGGTAAAGGTTTGCATGCGTCCTGTTGGTTTTCATAAGTGCAATTCTTTGTGTTATTTTCTTTTTTAAAAGATATTTATATTTTTACTGATTTCAGAGAGGGAGAGGGAGAGAGAAATAACAATGATGAGAGAAGCATTGATCAGCTGCCTCCTGCACGCCCCCTACTGGCGATCGAGCCCACAACCTGGGCCTGTGCCCTTGACCGGAATTCAACTAGGGACCCTTCAGTCTGCAGGCCAAGGCTCCAGCCACTGAGCCACACCGGCTAGGGCTGTATTATTTTCTTAATTCACACCTGATTCTTGATTTCCTCCTTTACCCAAAAGCTATTTTGGAGAATTTCATTTTATTTATTTATTTTTTAAAATATATTTTATCGATTTTTTACAGAGAGGAAGGGAGAGAGAGAGAGTTAGAAACATCAATGAGAGAGAAACATCGATCAGCTGCCTCCTGCACATCTACCCCACTGGGGAATATGC
>NW_005872269.1:51705-54693 GCF_000147115.1 Myotis lucifugus | reverse complement strand
TCTCAATATGAATTTCTCTAATATGAATCTCTAATATGAATTTCTAATTTTAGCATATCGTGAACAAAGAATGCGGCCCGTATGACATCTGCATTTCCAGTGTACTGGGGCTTTCTGTAGGGCGGAAAATATGACCCGCTTTTGAAAATGATTTTGCGGATCCTGGAAAGTAGGCTGAGTAACTCACAGCCCAAGCCACAGTCACTGTGTCCCCAGGAGCTGGAGGACAGGACAAAAAGTGAACAGGAAGGAAGCCTCAAAGAGGAAGTGATTTTGAGAGAGGGACAAAGAACTGGCTTCTGTCAGCACCCACTCTAGGCCGGGCAGCACCCTGGGCACTCGGGCTGTGTTATCTCACTCGGAGGTCAGAGCGGCTTCTTCACCGCAGGAAACCGAGGCTCCGAGAGGTTAGGGAAGTTCCTACACTCTGTCCCCTGCTCAAGCTCTTGGCTTTGCTGAGCGGGTTCCCACTTTTCTCTCAAGGCCCATTTAAAAATATATACATTTTTATTGATTTCAGAGAGGAAGGGAGAGGGAGAGAGAGAGAAACATCAATGATGAGAGAGAATCATGGATCAGCTGCCATCTGCACACGCCACACTGGGGATCGAGCCCGCAACCCAGGCATGTGCCTTGACCAGGAATCAAACCGTGACCTCCTGGTTCATAAGTCGACGCTCAACCACTGAGCCACGCCAGCCGGGCTCAAGACCCATTTTTTTATTTTTATTATTTTGATTTTTGTTAATCCTCACCCGAGGATATTTTTTCCATTGACTTTTAGGGAGAGTGGAAGAGAGAGAGAGGGCAAGACAGAGAGAAATACCGATGGGATTGCCTCCTGCAGGCGCCCAGACTAGGGCCAGGGCCGGGGAGGAGCCTGCAACCGAGGCACATGCCCTTGATCGGAATCGAACCCGGGACCCTTCGGTCCACAGGCGATGCTCTATTCACTGGGCCAAACCAGCCAGGGCCTACATGCATTATCTCATTTGATCTCCTCAACAACACAGGTGGCCCTGAGCCCATGCTCTAGACCAGCGGTTCTCAACCTGTGGGTCGCAACCCTATGGGGGTCGAACGACCCTTTCACAGGGGTCGCCTAAGACCATCGGAAAACACATATATAATTACCTATTGTTTTTGTGATTAATCATTATGCTTTAATTTTTTTAAAAATATATTTTTATTGATTTCAGAGAGGAAGGAAAAGGGAGAGAGAGATAGAAACATCCATGATGAGAGAGAATCATGGATTGGCTGCCTCCCGCACGTCCCCCACTGGGGATCCAGCCCACAACCAGGGCATGTGCCCTTGACTGGAATCGAACCCGGGACCCCTCAGTTCGCAGGCCGACACTCTACCCACTGAGCCAAACCAGCTAGGGCAACTATGCTTTAGTTATGCTCAATGTGTAACAATGAAAATACATCCTGCATATCAGATATTTACATTATGATTCATAACAGTAGCAAAATGACAGTGATGAAGTAGCAACGAAAATAATTTTATGCAGATGGCAGCCGATCCATGATTCTCTCACCACAACATGAGTAACTGTATGAAAGGGTCGCGGCATTAGGAAGGTTGAGAACCACTGCTCTAGACCAGGGGTGGGCAAACTTTTTGACTCGAGGGCCACAATGGGTTCTTAAACTGGACCGGAGGGCCGGAACAAAAGCATGGATGGAGTGTTTGTGTGAACTAATATAAATTCAAAGTAAACATCATTACATAAAAGGGTACGGTCTTTTTTTTTTTTTTTTTTAGTTTTATTTATTTCAAACGGGCTGGATCCGGCCCGTGTGCCGTAGTTTGCCTACAGCTGCTCTAGTGAGTGAAGGGCTCAGAGACTGAGTGTGGCCAAGGTCGCTCAGCTGGTGAGTGGACACAGCCAAGAGCTCCTTAGACTCCAGTCATTGCCACATTCAAACTGGAACCCGGGTCCCCCCTGTGGTTAAAGCAGATGCACGCAGACACACACCTACCTCACTCCTCTGGCCTTGCTCACCATCATGGCTGCGCAAGGGTGTCCTTTCCCCCCAGACAGCGCGCTTCATGAATGCCTTAAAGGAAATTCATGAGAGTGATCCCTAAGGTGACAGGCTGATTCATTCATCTGTTCTTAACGAACAATACACATTTACTGAGCCCCTCCCCGCCCCCCGCCCCCCCATAGTAGGCTGGCCCTGGACACAGCAGCCCAGGTGCAGGCTAGGAGACCTTCAGGGCGGCCCTCCCCACAGTCCACCCACGGCACCCAGGCCTGCCTCCTCCTCCCCTCCCCTCCCCGTTCTCACCCCACAACCCTTTATCTCCCTTCACAAAAAGCCCCATTCTCTTTTTGCACAATACACTTTCACAATAGAGTCTATTCACCCCAGAGCCGAAGAAATCGTCAGCAACCAGAACACTGGTTCCTCTTTCCTCCTAGGTCTTCAAGCATCTCCAGGGCAGGAGAAGTAACTGCTCTCTGCCACATGACTTCCGGTTTGCTGGGCTGTTTGGGACTGTAAGCGCCCTGAAGGCCTGACTTGGATCTTTTTTTTTTTTTTTTTTCAGTGTGATAGTTTCTTTTTTGCTTTGTATTGATTTCAGACGGGAAGGAAGAGGGAGAGAGAAATAGAAACATCAATGATGAGAAAGAATCATTGATTGGCTGCTTCCTGCACGCCCCACGCTGGGGATCGATACTGCAACCCAGGCATGTGCCCTTGACCGGAATGGAACCGGGGACCGTTGAGTCCCCAAGCCGACGCTCTATCCACTGAGCAAAACTGGCTAGGGCTAGTAGGTAATTTTTAAGCAATAACATATAGTTAGAGAACAGGACCTAGGCCTCTCATTCCCTCCACAGTACAAAAGATCCAGGTCAGCCTTAGCTGGTTTGGCTCAGTGGATAGAGTGTCGGCCTGCGGACTGAAGGGTCCCAGGTTTGATTCCAGTCAAGGGCACGTGCCCGGGTTGAGGGATTGATCCCCAGTGTG
>NW_005872269.1:49221-51250 GCF_000147115.1 Myotis lucifugus | reverse complement strand
CCTTGACCGGAATCGAACCTGGGACCCTTCAGTCCCCAGACCGAAGCTCTATCCAGTGAGCCAAACCGGCTAGGGCAATAAAAGTATATTTAAAGAAAAGAAAAATGTAGGAATCATCCAGGATTTAGGGGGAAACCCAAAGAAAAGCAAAAATCTGCGTGTGGTCGGCATCGCACATTTGCAAGTTACTTTTCCAGGAGTAATGACAGGGTGCATCAAATCGTCTACCTCTAATGAGCCCGCCTGTCACCAAGGGTGTATATTTGCATTGCTTTATTCCCAGTAACTTAATCAGCCTTATTTGCATACATATAAGACTAAAAATATGCCACAAGAAACCTAGGCCATCGACCATAAACAGGAAACTGCCAGCTTCCCCAGTTCAAAACCAATAAATACGTAAGAGCCACAGTGATGAACTCTATTGCTGTGGGAGAGCTCATTGGTATAAAGCCTGGAATACAGCCCTGACCGGTGTGGCTCAGTGGATAGAGCATCCGCCTGTGGACTGAAAGGTCCCAGGTTCGATTCCGGTCAAGGGCATGTACCTTGGTTGCGGGCACATCCCCAGTGGGGGGTGTGCAGGAGGCAGCTGATCAATGTTTCTAACTCTCTATTCCTCTCTGTAAAAAAATCAATAAAATACGTTAAAAAGAAAAAAGCCTGGAATATAATTTCATATTAGCGATCAAGAAAAGCTTAAGAGGCCTGGGCAGGGTGGCTCAGTGGTTGAGCATCGACCTATGAACCAGGAGGTCAAGGTTCGATTCCCGGTCAGGGCACATGCCCAGGTGGCGAGCTTGATGCAGCCGATGGATGATTCTCTCTCATCATTGATGTTTCTCTCTCTCTCTCTCTATTCCTCTCAGAAATCAATAAAAACAAAAGAAAGCGATGTGTTTGCTTATTTTATAAAAGAAAAAGCTTAAAAGTTTATACCCTTTAGTTCTGCAACTTCAGTTCTAGAAACTTATTTGAAAGAATCAGTAACCTGGACAAAGATGTGTGTGAAGGATGTTTACCAAAGGCTCACCAGTGCCTCTATGTTGGCAAAAAAATTACAAATAAAAAAAAGGAAAAGGAAGGAAGGAAGAAAAAAAACCTAAGTATTCACAATGAGGAAATGGTTAATGGTGTGCGTGTTTGATGTAATACTGCATAGCTATTAAAAAAACATGTTTTTGAAGAATATTGAATGAATTGGGAAATGTTTGTCATACACTGAGATACCAAATTGCATATGCATCAGAATTATATTTTTTAGTTCTCTTTTAATCCTCACCCGAGGATATGTTTTTATTTATTTTTTTAAAAATGTTCTTATTGATTTTTTTAGAGAGAGAGGAAGGGAGAAGGAGAGAGATAAACATCGACTGGTTGCCTCCTGCAAGCATCCCGACCGGGGGTTGAACCCACAACCTGGGTATGTGTCCTGACCAGATGCATGCTCAACCCACTGAGCCACACTGGCCAGGGCAGAATATATTTTTATTGATTGATTGATTGATTGATTGGGAGAGAGAGAGATTGTTTGGCTGCCTCCCGCAACCCCCTATGGCAGTGGTCGGCAAACTGCGGCTCGCAAGCCACATGCGGCTCTTTGGCCCCTTGAGTGTGGCTCTTCCACAAAATACCGACTTCTGCGCATGGGCCACGAAGTTTCAATCACACTGTAAGGGCGTTCCCGCACGTGGTATTTTGTGGAAGAGCCACACTCAAGGGGCCAAAAGAGCCGAATGTGGTTTCGAGACCCGTTTTTCCGCACCCCCCCCCCTACGGGACCGGGGCCCCGAAAAAAGTTGCGATTCTAACACTTAGAATTTTTGTGAATGGGAAAAAATCCTCCAACACGCCCCACATGGGGTGGGTCAGGGGCGGTTTTTTGTCCGATTAAGGATATCGGTGGTTGATTTATCCCGCCCCGCATATATATATAAGCACGTTCGCAGGCCAAGCGATCAGTGTAAGACACCTCTGTTCTGGATGTTTTGTAATAAACAACAATAAATCTGTAGTTTCTCCTTTCTGC
>NW_005872269.1:37730-41043 GCF_000147115.1 Myotis lucifugus | reverse complement strand
GCTGTCCCTTTCTCGTTTGTTTTCAAGTGAATGTTGTTTTCTGGTGGTTTCGTCAGGTGTCCCTCCGGCCACCACGTGTCACCCTGTGCCAGGCACCTGCCCGGCTTGGAACAGGACCTCTTAATTGGTCACCTGTCGTTCCAGCTGGATTCGTGCTCCAGTCGCCTGCAGGGCAGTGGTGTGGAGCTGCTTACGCCTGGGGAGGGGGCGTTGGACATTTGGGTCACGATTTCTTTGCTCCAGGCTCCCCCGTGTGCGGGTGGAGGGGTGCAGGGAGTTGAAGTGCAAGGCAGACTCGCGCTTTTCCTGGGTGAGTCTTTGTCCTGTGGTGTGTGGCCAGCAGGTCACTTGGTTCTGTGCTTGGGTCATTTCTCACAACCAGTGAGATTTATTTTTAGGCTCCCTTTCTGGCGACAAGGAGACAGGAAAGATCTGGAATGGTTTTCAAGTTGGAGGAAGGGAGACGAATGGGACCCCCCTGAGATTTTGTGCAACGACTTCTATTCTAGCTTTGCCTCGTGGCCCAGAGATATTTCTATCGGAGTTGCGCCTGGAAAGCTTGAGTTTGACGTCCTTGGGGAGGACAGAAGTACAGTGGGAGTCGGGTGCAATTGGGAGGGTGCCCTCAAAGGCGCCCCCGCTGGCTGGCTGACCCACCTCCCAACCCCAGGGCAGGGGCTCATTCTGTTGAATGAAAGGTTCTGGGAATCTGCTGGATCTCATGTGAATGGTGGTTGATCCCAGCCCTTGGACTTGAAAGCCGGAAGAGGACCCGAGAGGTTGTCTGAAAGAAACCCAGGCACGCCCTCGCTGCTTTGGCTCAGTGGATAGAGCGCCGGCCTGCGGACCAAAGGGTCCCGGGTTCTATTCCTTCTGGTCCTCCCCGGCCCAGGCCCTGGTCAGGGCGTGTGCAGGAGGCAACCAATCCATGTGTCTCTCTCACATCGATGTTTCACATTGATGTTTCTCTCTGTCTTTCCCTCTCTCTCTAAAAGATCCATGGAAAAATATCCTCGGGTGAGGCTTAACAAAAGCAAATAAATAAATAAAAATTAAAGCAATAAAAGAAACCCAGGCATGAGGCCCCACAGTAAGTGGCAGGGTGAGCCCTTGACCCTGAGCTTTCAGAGTTCATGTCCCCTGCTCTTTCCACAAGGCTGCCGCCTCTATTCCTGCTGGGGAGCGTTCCAAAGATCATGGCTCAGAGAACATGAGACCGCGTGTGCTCCGCGCATGAGACGGGCAAAGGAGCCTCATTTTCCCGCCGTGTCACACATACAAATGTCCTAGGCCGTGGTCGGCAAACTGTGGCTCTCGAGCCACATGCGGCTCTTTGGCCCCTTGAGTGCGGCTCTTCCACAAAATACCACGTGCGGGCGGGCACCTACAGTGCGATTGCAACTTCGTGGCCCATGCGCAGAAGTCGGTTTTCGGCCTGGGCGAGTCTATTTTGAAGAAGTACTGTTGATATTTGGCTCTGTTGACTAATGAGTTTGCCGACCACTGGCCTAGAGGGTTTGGCCGGCCCCTGTGACTGCTAGGGGAACTGGGTGCTTCTTGCTGTTTTCACATGGACTTCTTCACGGTCCACCAGGTCAGCAGGCTGTTCCCAAGCCACACTTAGCACTTTATTTTTAAAAAATATATTTTTATGGATTTCAGAGAGGAAGGGAGAGGGAGAGATAGAAACATCAGCAATGAGAGGGAATCATGGATCAGCTGCCTCCTGCACGCCCCCTACTGGGGACCGAGCCCGCAACCCGGGCAAGTGCCCTTGACCGGAATCGAACCCGGGACCCTTCAGTCCGCAGGCCGACGCCCTGTCCACTGAGCCAAACCGGCCAGGGCCTCACTTAGCACTTTTTGATCCGTAATGCTTTCTTCATGCTTTGGTACTTGCGATTTATTTAGGATTGGTCTGGGGAGAAGATGGGGACGTAAGGGCCAGAGACCCGAACTCTCTTGGTGGATTAGGTCTCCTTGTTCAACATCGTTTTCATGACGGTCGAGGTCCTTTTTTGTTCACTGTGCCTAAAACGGGGCCTGGCACGGAGAGGGCCCTCGATAAACGCTTGTTGAATAAATGTATTGGCCATCAGGCCAAAGATTTTCCTCGCAGGAGGAATCCGAGAAAGATACAAGGTGGCGGGGACAGGCGGTGATGGATGGGAGCTGCAGGATTTTGCAGTGACACATTGCTTCATACCCGCTCCGGGCAGGTAACGCGGGAGGGGCCGGGAAGCGAGAACCCTGAATGGGGTGGGGCCGCTGGGTGGAGACTCGTGCAAAAACAATAGCGAGGCCTCAGATTGGACGGGATATGGGAGAATAATCATAATTAGATATCTTGGGCCGGGCTTGGCTAAGTGCTTTACGAACGTCATCTGTCTTAGTCTACGCCAGTGTCATTCCCACTTGGCAGGTTGGGAAACCACGGGGCACAGGGGAGTTAAGTGACTCATCCAGGGCCACACAGCTGGCACCTGAACCCAGGCAGACCGACTTCAAGCTTTGCCTTCCTGGAACGGCAATGAGGTCAGGCATCTCTGCCCACAGCGAGGAGCTGGCACTCAGAGCTTTGGGGTTCCTCGAAAGGATGGCAGTAGAGCCCTGGCCGGTGTGGCTCAGTGGATAGAGCGTCAGCCTGCAGACTGAAGGGTCCCGGGTTCGGTTCCCGTTAAGGGCACATGCCCGGGTTGCCGGCTCGATCCCAGTAGGAGGCGTGCAGGAGACAGCCGATCCATGATTCTCTCTCATCATTGATGTTTCTGTCTCTCCCTCTCCCTTCCGTTTTGAAATCAATAAAAATATATTAAAAAAATAAAAAAGGATGGTGGTAGGAAAAAAAGGAAATTTTTGGTTTGCAAGGGAGTGAGGCTGTCAGGGAATGCGCCCCCTCCTCCTTTTGCCAGGGCCCTCACAGTGCCTGAAGACCACTTTTTTTAAAAAAAATATATTTTATTGGTTTTTTACAGAGAGGAAGGGAGAGGGATAGAGAGTTAGAAACATCAATGAGAGAGAAACATCGATCAGCTGCCTCCTGCACACCCCCTACTGGGGATGTGCCCACAACCAAGGTACATGCCCTTGACCGGAATCGAACCTGGGACCCTTCAGTCCGCAGGCCCACGCTCTATCCACTGAGCCAAACCGGTTAGGGCTGAAGACCGCTTATTTACCCAGTGAAGGCTATGAGGGGATGGGGATTTGGGGGGGCGGGGGGCTTAACTATTCCCCAGGCTGAGTGGTTAGTACCAGGTTGGGACTATTTTCCACTTGATAAAGATCTGGGAGATTTTTTGGGCGGGGGGGC
>NW_005872269.1:19204-37630 GCF_000147115.1 Myotis lucifugus | reverse complement strand
GGAATTTTATTTATTTTACTTTTTGTAATTTATTTTTTATTGATTTCAGAGAGGAAGGGAGAGGGAGAGAGAGATAGAAATATGCATGATGAGAGAGAATCATGCATGGATCGGCTGCCTCCTGCACGCCCCACACTGGGGATCGAGCCCCACGACCCGGGCATGCGCCCTTGACGGGAATCGAACCCAGGACCCTTCAGTCTGCAAGGCTGACGCTCTGTCCACTGACCTAGGGCGGGATGTGCACGTCAACTTAAATGCTGGTTGTCATGTATTTGAAACTGGTGGGGATTTTGAAACTCGATGTGTCGCTGTTGTCCTTGAGGCCAACAGAAGGCGTTTTCCACACGTGTGAGCCGGACCCTCGGTCTCCAGGGCGAGGGTCCAGGCTGCTCCAGACCCAGCCGCTACCCTTTGACCGACAGCGTGAGATTTGCCGGTTGCTGAGTTGGTCCCGTCCGCGTGCAGCTTGCAGTCTCCCTGGGAGACAGACATTAAACTAATAATTACCCAAATACTCTTTAATTACAGTGGTTACACATGCTTCAAAGGAAGGGGTGCAGAGGGCATGGGAGCTGACAGGCAGGGAGGCCGCGAAGGGAGGCGGTCCTGAAGCCAGAGCCTTTAAACAGCCCGTGAAGGGTGGGTGGGGAGGCCTTCCCCAGGGTGTGGCAGCCCCTGGACCTTGACATAGACCCTGGCTACTCTCTGTGGTCCCTGCACCAGCAGCATCACCATTTCCTGGGCGCTTGTTGGAAATGCAGACGCTCAGGCTGCTCAGCCGACTTGCTGAATCTGCTTTTTTTGCTTTCTTTTTTTTTTTAATCCTCACCCAAGGATATTTTTCCATTGATTTCTAGAGAGAGTGGAAGAGAAAGGGAAAGACAGAGAGAAACATCGATGTGAGAGAAACACATCGATGAGTTGCCTCCTGCACGCGGCCCCAACCAGGGCCGGGGCCGGGGAGGAGCCTGCAACCGGGGTATGTGCCCTTGATTGGAACCCGGGACCCTTCGGTCCGCAGGCCGACGCTCTATCCACTGAGCCAAACCGGCTAGGGCTGAGTCTGCATTTGAACAAGATTCCAGTGCCGGGTGAAGTCTGAGAAATGCCGATGGAATCGAGGTACTGAATTGAGGTTCTGGGCTTTGCTGGGACGGAGTTGGGTGGCCTCGGGCAGGTCATTTCTCTGGGAAATGAGGGGATCAGAGCAGCTCACAAGTCCCCCCTGGCTTCTCTGGTGCCGCCTGCAAGTGGATTGAGGTCCCGGGTTTACACAGCACCCACCTCTGAGCTGCCTCTGGTGGGGGCCGGGCAGTCTCGTCCGCGCTCTGGTCTGACTTCCGGAACCAATGAAGAGGCTAGAGCAGTGGTTCCCAACAGGGGGGCAATTTGATGTTTAAGGGGGGCAATTCGAGAATGAGTTATTCACAGTGAAATTTTTGCATGTCTTCCGGTTCCAGGGGCCTCCTGTACAGCCTATAAATATATATTGTGTCATATTTATGCATTTCAGTTCTCTATGTTTTGAAACTTTATTTGCTATTTTTTTAAAATTTTTATTGAATTCAGACAGGAATGGAGAGGGAGAGAGAGACAGAAACATTTATGATGACAGAGAATCATGGATCGGCTGCCTCCTGCACGCCCCCTACTGGGGATCGGCCCGCAACCCAGCATGTGCCCCGACCGGAATCGAACCCGGGACCCTTCAGTCCCCAGGCCGACGTTCTGTCCACTGAGCCAAACCGGCCAGGGCTATGTGCTATCTCTTCATATCACTTCCTATTAGTATTATTTTTTAAACCATTTCTTAGCGATTTCTTCCTCGGTACTTCAACTGTCCGTCCGTTCTTTTATTTCTCTCTCTCATGGATGCCATGTTCTTTGGAAGCTTGTTTAGACCAAGTTCATGGCCTTCGAGGCTTCCTCCACGTGAATAGGAGCTCACTTTTTGATTAATAAGAATTCTATGTCACGGGGGGTGGCGGGGGGGCCTGGCGTCAGGATGTTAGAGATGCTTGGGTGGGGCGTGGCCACAGAAAGGTTGGGACCCACTGGGAGAGACCGTCAGAGCTTTGGAGAAAGAGCAGAATAATTCACAAAAAGTGCGTGGGGCCGAAACCGGTTTGGCTCAGTGGATAGAGCGTCGGCCTGCGGACTGAAGGGTCCCAGGTTCGATTCCAGTCAAGGGCATGTACCTGGGTTGCGGGCACATCCCC
The DNA here is from genome assembly GCF_000147115.1 of Myotis lucifugus. NCBI lineage: Eukaryota > Metazoa > Chordata > Mammalia > Chiroptera > Vespertilionidae > Myotis > Myotis lucifugus. The sequence continues at coordinate 35,408 of NW_005872269.1, read as the reverse complement.
AGTAGGAGATGTGCAGGAGGCAGCTGATCGATCTTTCTCTCTCATCAATGTTTCTAACTCTCTATTCCCCTCCCTTCTTCTCTGTAAAAAATTAATAAAATATATTTAAAAAAAAAAAGAAAAAAGAAAACACATATATAATTACATTAAAAAAAAAAAAAAGCGCTTGGGGCTTTTTTGCACACAAGGGAGGTTGTCCTAAGGCGACTCGGGAGGATTTGGCCTGAAGTGAGAGAGAAACTGGCCGTGGTCACCAGGGCCTTGAGGAAGAAAAGTCTAACGTTTCTGCCAAAAGGGGAACCCAGAACGAGGCGGGGAGGAGCCTGCTTAACAGGGGTGCATGTGGACACGATACTTGACAAGTTGCCACGGGCTCTAGCCGGTGTGGCTCAGTGGATAGAGCGTCGGCCTGCGGACTGGAGGGTCCCGGGTTCGATTCCCGTCAAGGGCACCTGCCCGGGTTGTGGGCTCGGTCCCCAGTGAGGGGGCGTGCAGGAGGGAGCCGATCCATGATTCTCTCTCATCATTGATGTTCCTCTCTCCCTCTCCCTTCCGCTCTGAAATCAATAAAAATATAAAAATAATAATAAGAATTGCCACGGGGTTTTGTCCCTGAGATCCCCCCCTTGCTGTCGAGAGGGCCCTGCGGGGTGATACCAGGGGTCCTTGAGCCTTGCAGTCTGTGGATGGGCTGCAGTGGCACCTACAGCTGTGCAAAGAGTGACATGTGTGCTCACGTTTCTCAGGAGAAGACCCATAGCTTTCACCAGCCTCATGGGGTCCGTCTGCAGCCCTGGCCAGTTTGGCTCAGTGGCTAGAGCGTCGGCCTGCAGACTGAAGGGTCCCAGGTTCGATTCTGGTCCAGGGCACATGTCCGGGTTGTGGGCTCCATCCCCAGTGAGGGGCGTGCAGAAGGCAGCCGATCATGATTCTCTCTCATCATTGACGTTTCTCTCTCTCTCTCTCCCTCTTCCTCCCTCTCTGAAATCAATAAAAATATATTTTAAAAAAAGAACTAGGGGCCAGGGCCTTTCTTGGCGGATCTCCCCCAGCCTTACTATGGGCCGGGCACCGTTCTGAGCACTGCCCATGTATTCGCTCATTTGCCTTGAATAACTTTCCAGAAGTCGCACACCTAGGAAGTGTCAGGACCGTGATGGTACCCAGGCAGTCGGGCCCCAGCGTCCGGGCTCCCAGGAGCTGACCTTAGTAACCGGGCAGGTGAGACGGGGGCTGGGGGTGGCGAGCTCTCGTTGGTCCAACAAGAAATGAGATGACAAAGGCCCCTGCTTCACGGGGAACAGGACGGACTTCGCCGGGGAAACGTGTGTTATGAGTAGCACTGGGTTGCCAGACCAGCCCATGAGAGCCTGTGTCACGATCGGGCCCAACTCATGCTTGCTTGCAAAGGAGAACAATGAGGAAGCGAGCCTGGTGCGGTGCTGCACGCCAAATGGAATGTTCTAGAATCGGATAGAAGGGGCTGGAAGAATTGCACTGTCTAAGGGGAGGGGAGGTGGTAGCAGGAAGTTGTGTAGATTCTGAAAGAGGGGATTAAAGGAGGTGAGAGGCCCAAGCAGGGCCAAATGTATGTCCAATCAGCAGCTTCAGAAGGTCAAGTCAGCCCTGGCCGGTTTGGCGCAGTGGATAGAGCGTCGGCCTGCGGACTGAAGGGTCCCGGGTTCGATTCCCGTCAGGGGCACATGCCCGGGTTGCAGGCTCGATCCCCAGTGGGGAGCGTGCAGGAGGCAGCTGATCCATGATTCTCATCATTGATGTCTCTATCTCTCTCTCCCTCTTCCTTCCTCTCTGAAATCAATAAAAATATATTTGAAAAAAAAGATAATAAATAGTATTTAAAAAAAAATAAAAGGTAACATCACACTGGTTTTTATTACCCGCTAATGAACGTGTATAGCTCACAGACCTGACCCTTCCCCCACCCCGGGCCTTCCCCAAGTATAGAGGCCTTTTGTCTTCTCTTTTATTCATTTGTGTGCTATTTGAATCTTTATCCGCAGGCATTATCTGTAAGATCTATGTATTTGTAAATGGAGCCGGAGGACTGTGAGAAGTGGGGTGACCTCTGGAAGGGGTTGGGCTCCGTCTCCTGTCACCGTCGTCATAAAGGAGTTTCTGATATTAAATATATATGCTCTATTGTGTGTGTATTTTGGGAGGACGGAGAGAGCTGTAGGAACTGTGAGGGTTTTCAGTGCAGCCGGAAGCTGAGAAGAAAGGATCATATTGTAGATCCACTGCCTTCCTTCTCCACTCCCCCGCTCCCCTGACCCCCCAACCCCCCAAATCCTGGGGAGGTGATAAATAGGGAATCAAAACCAGGTAGGAGTGATCATTTGGGAAAGCAGGCATGTCCGCCTTCGGGATTTACACGGGAAACCGTAGCTTCGTTCATGAGTCTTGGTTACCTGTGGTTTGTCTTCTGGGCGGCGCCCGAAGGCCACCCCTGACCCCATCCCATTCCCAGGGGCGCAGCAATGGAGCGGACTTCGGGGTGCATGTGTTTGGTAAAAAGCAATTGCCAGCCCGGCCAGTGTGGTTCGGTGGTTGAGCGTCGACCTATGAACCCGGAGATCAAGGTTCGATTCCCGGTCGGGGCACATGCCCGGGTTGTGGGCTCCATCCCCAGTGTGGGGCCTGCAGGAGGCAGCTGATCCATGATTCTCTGTCATCACTGATGTTCCTTTCTCTCCCTCTCCCTTCCTCTCTGAAATCAATAAAAATGATTCTCTCAGCCGAAACCGGTTTGGCTCAGCGGATAGAGCGTCGGCCTGCAGACTGAAGGGTCCCAGGTTCGATTCCGGTCAAGGGCATGTACCTGGGTTGCGGGCACATCCCCAGTAGGAGGTGTGCAGGAGGCAGCTGATCCATGTTTCTCTCTCATCGATGTTTCTGACTCTCTATCTCTCTCCCTTCCTCTCTGTAAAAGGTCAATAAAATATATTTAAAAAAAAAATGATTCTCTCAGCCATTCACTAGCTACAGACCAAAGACCAGGGTGGACTTGCCATGACCTGGAAGCAGGTCCCCTCCAAAATTCTGGACTCTTCCCCCACTGCACAGCCCCCCGCTTGAAGTATCCGTGCCCCCTCCTCTGCCCCATCCTGGGAGACGTGTACCTGCTCCCCCGGGCCTCGTGCCCACCATCAACCCCAGCCCCCCTTCCCGCGTCCTCCCTAGGACTGAGCACCCCACATCTTCCTGTACCCCAGCTCCCCACCACGGGTGCAAACACACCTGTCTCTCTCCTTTGTCCCTGCTTCTCCCCAGCCTTCCCATGTCACTTCTCTGCACGCGAGGACTTCACAGCGAAGAGTCCACCCTGTCTGTCCCTACTCCCTGTCCTCCCCTGCTCTCCAGAGAGGATTTCACCCCCCCACTCCTGACCTGCTTCCCCCAGAGGTCTGTGGCCACCTCCTAATCACACCCTGTGGCCTATTTTGTGGCCTCTTCTTTTTTTTTTTTTTTTTAAATATATTCTATTGATTTTCTACAGAGAGGAAGTGAGAGGAATAGAGAGTTAGAAACATCGATGAGAGAGAAACATCAATCAGCTGCCTCCTGCACACCCACCACTGGGGATGTGCCCACAACCAAGGTACATGCCCTTGACCGGAATTGAACCCAGGACCCTTCAGTCCTCAGGCCGACACTCTATCCACTGAGCCAAACCAGTTAGGGCTTTTTTTTTTTTTTTAATACATTTTTATTGATTTCAGAGAGGAAGGGAGAAGGAGAGAGAGAGAAACATCAATGATGAGAGAGAATCATTGATTGGCTGCCTCCTGCATGCCCCACACTGGGGATCGAGCCCACAACCCGGGCATGTGCCCTTGACCGGAATCGAACCTGGGACCTTTCAGTCCTCAGACCGATGCTCTATCCACTGAGCCAAACGGGCTAGGGCTTGTGGCCTCTTCTTACCTAACTTTTCTTTTCTTTTTTAAATCCTCCCCAAGGATATTTTTCCATGGATTTTTAGAGAGCGTGGAAGGGAGAGGGAAAGACAGAGAGAGACATCGATGTGAGAGAAACACATCAATGGGTTGCCTCCTGCATGCTCCCCAACTAGGGCCCTGACTGGGGATCAAACCCACAACCCAGGCATGTGCCCTTGACCGGAATCAAACCTGGGACCCTTCAGTCCGCAGGCCGACGCTCTATCCACTGAGCCAAACCGGCTAGGGCAGTGGTCGGCAAACTGCGGCTCCCGAGCCACATGAGGCTCTTTGGCCCCTTGAGTGTGGCTCTTCCTAAGCCGTAGGAGTACCCTCATTAAGTTAATAACAATGTACCTACCTATATCGTTTCAGTTTAAAAAATTTGGCTCTCAAAAGAAATTTCAATCGTTGTACTGTTGATATTTGGCTCTGCTGACTAATGAGTTTGCCGACCACTGAGCTAGGGCTGACCTGACTTTCCCGTGGCAGGTACTGTTGTGGGGAGTCTTGCCCCCAGTGGGTTCTGGGTCCTCCTTAGATCTTTCTGGTCCTGTTTTCCACCAGCCCCTCCTCTCCTGGCTACATGTGGGGGCCGGGGCCGTGGCTCCCTGCACCTCACTTTCTTCCTGTGACGATGGTTGCAGCCTGCTCGGCGAGGGCTCCTGGCCTCTATCCCTGTCCTCACGTCACCTGAAAGCAGCTTAGAGCTGGGATTACACTTGTTATAGCTTTGGCTACACCTGGGTTTCTTTCTACCGTCTTATTCTGTGCTTTCTTCTTTTTTGATTCTTCTTTTTTGTTGCTGTACTGCTTCGGAACTTACGCACTCTATTTCTGTTCTCTTCACGCAGGCAGAATGCACAGGGTTTAAAGTCGGTTGGTGTCTGTATATCTCTTTTGAGATAACTCGAGAAGCTGGGGATGCTTAAAGTCACTGTTGTCCGCGCTCACGTTCAGTTGCCATGCGGTGGGTTAGCTACACCGCCTTTCTCTAACTCTACACATTGGGCCTTGTTTGGAAATATTTTTATTGATTTTGGAGCAGTGGTTCTCAACCTCCTGGCTCTTTAAATACAGTTCCTCATGTTGGGACCCAACCATAAAATTATTTTCGTGGCTACTTCATAACTGTAATGTGGCTACTGTGATGAATCGTCATGTCAATATCTGATATGCAGGATGGTCTTATGTGAAAGGGTCGTTCGACCGCCAAAGGGGTCTCGACCCACAGGTTGAGAACCGCTGTTTCAGAGGCAGAGAGGGAGAGGGAGAGAGAGAGAAACATCAATGTGAGAAGCATTGATCAGCTGCCTCCTGCAACGCCTCCTACTGGGGATGGAGCCCAGAATCTGGGCATGTGCCCTGACCCAGAATGAAACCCACACCCTTCCCTGCTCAGGACGATGCCCAACCATTGAGCCACACTGGCCAGGGCGAACTCAAAAAACACACAAAAAATTCCATCCACGGCCAACTAACCCAGTTGCTTTCTTCCTGTCTCTATGCCACCAGATACCTTGCTCTGGCCCATTGTTCCCTTGTTGCCAAATGCCTTCTGTCCCTCTTTGGACAAAGCCCTAGTCCTGCCAGGCCCAATTAAAAACTATCTCTGGGCCCCCCCCACCCCACCCCTTGCAGAATTAGCCTTTCCTTCCACATTCGCGGCCATTGTCACCTCACCTCTTAGTCTGTAGCTGTGCATGTCCAGGCCCCGCACCGGACCCAGAGCAACTTAAAAGCTCAAAGCTGTGTCATTTATTTCTGGAGCCCCAATGCCTGGGCAGAGTAGTTGCTTAATAGATATCTATCGATTGAACAGAATCTATGCCAAAATCAATACTCTCTTCTTCTCGTACAGTCATTTTTTTAAAAATCACAAGCGCCTTGGGACAAGTCCGCTTCACCTTCTCGGATCTCAGCGTCCTTCGCTGTGAAGTGACGGGCTGCGTCTGCGATCGCCACTCGCTCTAAGGCGGCGAGATTCGGTGTAACTTGTGTGACTGTCGGTCGTGAGAACATGGACCAACGCTTGAGTCCCGAGTGGAATGAAGGGATGAGGGGGCCGTGGAGAGAGAGCCCATGATTCTGCAGTAACTGGGCATGATTGGGAAGAGAGGAAAGAGAAGGGACTCAAAGGCAAATGAATATGAAATAAAGATGGCATTTGAAATTTGTGACCTGGCCCTGGCCGGTTTGGCTCAGTGGGTAGAGCGTCGGCCTGTGGACTGAAGGGTCCCAGGTTCAATTCCAGTCAGGGGCGCATGCCCGGGTTGCGGGCTGGGTCCCCATTGGGGGCGTGCAGGAGGCAGCCAGTCAGTGGTTCTCTCTCATCATTGATGTTTCTGTCTCTCACTCTCCCTTCCTCTCTGGAAAAAGAAAAAAAAAGGAATAGTAAAATTTGTGACCTGAGATAACTTGATTGGCTGTCTAAAAAAAAAAAAAATGAACATGTTATCACAAAATAAAATTTCAGATGAGTTAAAGATGGCAAATATAAAAAAATGAACTCGAGAAATTCTAAATATGACTGACATCCCAGAAGCCATAAAAGAAAAGATTAACATAATTGACCTAACACAAGTTAAAATTCCTCATAAACAGAGAGTCTTCTAGCTTTTTAAAACTAGGAGAACATTTTTGCAGCCTGCAGCAGAGATAGAGCTAATTTCCTTAATATGTAAAGAGTTCCTACAAATCAATGAGAAAAAGACCATCGACTCCATTTTTAAAGTGGGTACGAACATGGACAGTTCACAGAAAGGGAAATAGAAATGTTTTTTAACCACAGAAGAATGTACTCAGCCCACTGGTAATAAGAGAAATGCAAGTTAACTCTGCTATGAAGAAGTGACAACGAGAACAGATACTCATGATAGAGCGTCAGTCACAGAGAGAATTTCGACAATACTGATTAAAATTAAAAGTGCCGAAGTCATTTTGGAAATTCCTCTCACAGATATGTTGCACACATGTGACCTGATGCATTTTTCAAGAGAACTCATTGCCTCATTGCTTGGAAAAGGAAAGAGGAACCAACGTTATTGTCCATCAGTGGAGAATCGGTACATAAATTGTCCTGCAACTGCACCGTACAATTCTGTGCAGTTGTAAAACAGAATGTGAGCCCTAGCTGGTTTGGCTCAGTGGATAGAGCGTCGGCCTGCGGACTGAAGGGTCCTGGGTTTGATTCCGGTCAAGGGCACATGCCCTGGTTGCGGGCTTGATCCCAGTGGGCAGCGTGCAGAAGGCAGCTAATCAATGATTTTCATCATTGATATTTCTACCTCTCCCTCTCCCTTCCTCCCTGAAATCAATAGAAATATATTATAAAAAACAAACAAACATAATGTGAACCTACCTATGTGGTCGCTGAGCTATTTCCTTTAGTGAGAAACTAAGGGACAGTAAGTACGCCTGGCTATCCAGTCACTCTGCCAAGATACCTAGGAGCCTAGTAACAGGTTTCCTCACAGCGGGCTGGCTTTTCCCTTCTCTCTTTCTGCATTTTGAATTTTGTACTTTATGCATGTATTATCTAATACAAAAAATTCTCTTTTAAAAAAATATATTTTATTGATTTTTTATAGAGAGGGATAGAGAGTTAGAAACATCCATGAGAGAGAAACATCCATCAGCTGCTTCCTGCACACCCCCTATTGGGGATGTGCCCGCAACCAAGGTACATGACCTTGACTGGAATCGAACCTGGGACCTTTCAGTCCGCAGGCCAATGCTCTATCCCAGCGGTTCTCAACCTGTGGGTCGCGACCCATTTAGGGGTCGAACGACCCTTTCACAGGGGTCGCCTAAGACCATCGGAAAACATATATAATTACATATTTTTTTGTGATGAATCACTATGCTTTAATTATGTTCAATTTGTAACAATGAAAATACATCCTGCATCTCAGATATTTACATGACGATTCATAACAGTAGCAGCATTACAGTTATGAAGTAGCAACGAAAATAATTTTATGGTTGGGGGTCACCACCACATGAGGAACAGTATGAAAGGGTCACGGCATTAGGAAGGTTGAGAACCACTGCTCTATCCACTGAGCCAAACCGGTTAGGGCACAAAAAAATTCTTTAAAAAAAAATTAATTTCAATAATAGATTTTTCTTTAAAAATATTTATTTCAGAGAGGAAGGGAAAGAAAGAGAGAGGTAGAAACATCAATGATGAAAGAGAGAAGCATTGATCGGCTGCCTCCTGCACGCCCCCCTGCTAGGGATCGAGCCTGCAACCCGGGCATGTGCCCTGGACCAGAATGGAGCCCAGGACCCTTCGGTCCACCGGCTGACGCTCTATCCACTGAGCCAAACCGGCCAGGGCCAAAAAAATTCTTAGAGAAGGAAAGGAGGTGAGGGTGGGAAGGTGGGAAGCAGGCTCTCACCTTCGCTCTGCGTTTTCACACGGGCTATTTCGGGCGTTTCCCTCTGTAACCCTTTGAGGGCTTGCCATTTCCACAGGCCCAGACGCTGAAGGTCTGACATCTGAAATGATTGCTCAAGTTCACTCAGGGAGCCCGGGAACCTGGCGTGGGACAGCAGCATTTTCTTGTTTCCTTCTCTCGTTTTCAGCTGACATCTCAGAGGTTAAGGGCCCATGGCGGTACGGCGGGGCCTGGGCCAGCGATGGCGAACCTATGACACGCGTGTCAGAGGTGACACTCGAACTCATTTTTTTGGTTGATTTTTCTTTGTTAAATGGCATTTGAATATATAAAATAAATAGCAAAAATATGTCTTTGTTTTACTACGGTTGCAAAGATCAAAACATTTCTATATGTGACAGGGCACCAGAGTTAAGTTAGGGTTTTTCAAAATGCTGACACGCCGAGCTCAAAAGGTTCGCCATCACTGTCCTAGGCCCTTCCCTCTCAGGGAAGTGAGCGTAGAGTTTCCTCTGGCTCCAGCAGCCGGCTTGCTGGCTGGCCCGTGCCTACAGGGGGAGGCGGAGGCAGCAGGTGGAGGGGGAGGCAGCCCGGAACCTAGGCCGCTGCCACATCAGACACAATGAGGGGGATTAGGGATGGGCTTTGCGTCCTCCATTTGAAGTTCCCGGCTTTTATCAGAGTGTCTGAACCTTCATATCCTTTCCAGGGAGCTTTTATTGCTGCCTGTGAACTGGCCTCAGGTAGGTCCCAGCTGCTGCCCGGTGCAGAGGGAGCCCGCCCTTCTGGGGCCTTCCCTTGGCTTTAACGGCGGAGGGCTTTGCAGGGCTCACGGCGCTTGGTACTTAGAAGATTCTGGAAGAGTCCCTTTTTCTTTTCTTTTTGGTTAATCCTCACCCGAGGATATTTTTCCATTGGTTTTTAGGGAGAGTGGAAGAGAGAGGGAAAGACAGAGAGAAACATTGATGTGAGAGAAACACATTAACTGATTGCCTCCTGCACGAGCCCTGACCAAAGCCTGCAACCCAGGTCCATGTCCTTGACCGGAATCGAACTGGGGGACCCTTCGGTCTGCAGGCCTACGCTCTGTCCAGTGAGCCACACCAGCTAGGCCAGTGGTTCTCAACCTTCTGGCCCTTTAAATACAGTTCCTCATGCTGTGACCCAACCATAAAATTATTTTCGTTGCTACTTCATAACTGTCATGTAGCTACTGTGATGAATCGTCATGTAAATATCTGATATGCAGGATGGTCTTAGGCGACCCCTGTGAAAGGGTCGTTCGACCGCCAAAGGGATCGCGTCCCACAGGTTGAGAACCGCTGAGTTAGGGCAACAGTAGCTTTTTCTCTCCTCCTACCCACAGCTGCAATCAGATAGCATGTCTTTAATTAAAGGAAGGGAGACGTGGTTTTTGTTTTTATTTTTTGGGTGGTTATTTTTTTTTTTTTTGTCTCGCAGAAACACCTGTGCTGTTTTCAAAGTAGGATATTGACGGTTTCCTCTTTGCTGACGCGCAGTGCCGTATGGAGAACAAAGCTGAAGTTGTTGGCGTATATACCACGAGGTTGGCATTTACAAGGCATAGCTTCGCCAGGGGGGAAGACTCTGATGTCTTTTTTAAAAATATATATATTTTATTGATTTTTTTACAGAGAGGAAGAGAGGGATAGAGAGTTAGAAACATCGATGAGAGAGAAACCTCGATCAGCTGCCTCCTGCACACCTCCTACTGGGGATGTGCCCGCAACCCAGGTACATGCCCTTGACCGGAATCGAACCTGGGACCCTTGAGTCCACAGGCCGACTCTCTATCCACTGAGCCACACCGGTTAGGGCGAATCTGATGTCTTTAAGAGACAGAATCACCCAGCACAACTTGTCCTCAGGTGCCGTGTCATATTTAGTTTCTAAGTTGGAGTCATCTCTTAAGAAAGGCAGGGTTGCCCTAGCCGGTTTGGCTCAGTGGATAGAACATCAGCCTGCGGACCCAAGGGTCCCGGGTTCGATTCCAGTCAAGGGCACGTACCTCGGTTGCAGGCTCCTCCCCAGCCCGGGCCCTGGTCTGGGCACTGCAGGAGGCAACCAATCGATGTGTTTCTCTCACATCGATGTTTCTCTCTGTCTCTCCCACTCCCGTGGAAAAATATCCTTGGTTGAGGATTAACAAAAAAGAAAGAAAGGCGGGGTTGTCCTGGCTGGGTAGGTCAGTGGGTTGGAGCATTGTCCTGTACACCAAGAGGTTAGGAGCTCAATTGCAGCTCAGGACACATTCCTAGGTTGCGGGTTCGATTTCCAGTCGGCATGTTCAAGAGGCAACCAGTCGATGTTTCTCTCACATCAATGTTTCTCTCTCTCATCAATGTCTCTCTCTCTCTCTCTCTCTCTCTCTCTCTCGATCTCTCTCTCAAAATCAATAAAAACATATCTTTGGGTGAGAATTAAAAAAAAAAAAAGAGCCTGGCCAGTGTGGCTCAGTGGTTGAGCATCAACCTATGAACCAGGAGGTCACGGTTCGATTCCCGGTCAGGGCATATGCCTGGGTTGCAGGCTCGATCCCCAGTAGGGGCGTGCAGGAGGCAGCCGATCCATGATTCTCTCTCATCATTGATGTTTCTATCTCTCTCTCTCTCTCCCTCTCAGAAATCAATAAAAATACTTAAAAAAAAAAAAGAGTTAGAAAGAAAGACAGAGGCAGGTCCTTTGAGGCTGAGGCCGGAATGCTCGTGGGGGTGGGAAGACCCTGGGGTCTGTGGCCGGAGCTGGCGCGTCCAACACGCTGTCGCCTGTACTGCTGGCTCCTGCACCCTAAGGACCCGCCCTGTCCGTTTTCATTGTCTGGCCGATGGGAGTGGAAATGCTTGGAAGTCCCAGAGCTGTGCCCGTGCAAACTTTGCGCCCAGCTCTTTGCTGAGTGCACGAGTCGGCAGGAGACACCCAGTAACCGCTCGCCATGGGGAGGAATTTTGAGATTTGAGGTAGACCTTAAAGCTTTCGATCAGAAAGAGGCCTGGAGGAACGCAGGCTCCTCCCATGGCTCCTCCGTTTTCCTGTCACTTGAATAATTAAGTGCATGCCCCGTGGGATTTTTCCTCCCCTGGGCTCCAGGCCCTCCCTCAGCACGGCCCCGCTTCTGTAAAGGGCACATTCTGAGTATCTTTTTTTTTTCTTTAAATATGTTTTATTGAGTTTTTTTTACAGAGAGGAAGGGAGAGGGATAGAGAGCTGGAAACATCGACGAGAGAGAAACATCGATCAGCTGCCTCCTGCACACCTCCCACTGGGGATGTTCCCGCAACCCAGGTACATGCCCTTGACCGGAATCGAACCTGGGACCCTTGAGTCCGCAGGCCGACGCTCTATCCACTGAGCCAAACCGGTTAGGGCATTCTGAGTATCTTAACGTCCTCCCAGGAGATCCACTCCGTCATTGACTTGTGTTCTAGCTCCTTACCCAGAAAAACTTGCCAGTCACATTAGCCGAGTTTTTTTTTTTTTTAAATATATTTTTATTGATTTCAGAGAGGAAGGGAGAGGGAGAGAGCGATAGAAACATCATTGATGAGAGAGAATCCTGATTGGCTGCCTCCTGCACGCCCCCCACTGCGGGCATCGGCACTGACTGGGAATCGAACCGTGTCCTCCTGGTTCCTAGGTTGATGCTCAACCACTGAGCCACGCCGCTGGGCTCAGCCGAGTTCTTTTGCTTCCATTGTAGAACTCGTCAGAATTTCTCTGTCAAACTTCTAGTTTGGGGCCTTTATGCCTTAGTTGTAAAAATTCACCCTGACCGGTTTGGCTCAGGGGATGGAGCGTCGGCCTGCGGACTGAGGGGTCCCGGGTTCGATTCCGGTCAAGGGCATGTACCTTGGTTGCGGGAGCATCCCCAGTGGGAGGTGTGCAGGAGGCAGCTGATCGATGTTTCTCTCTCGTCGATGTTTCCAGCTCTCTATCCCTCTCCCTTCCTCTCTGTAAAAAAAACACAATAAAATATATTTAAAAATAATTCATCCCCTCTCTCCAGGTAGATTAGCCATCTTGGCTCTGGAACTGGTCCCCCCTTCTTTTCTTCCCCTTTGAATTCATTGTCAGAAAAGATGGCTCCTCCCCGGCCTGGGCCTTTAAATATCTGATGGCCATTGATCCAGGACGAATGTAATGTTTGTTTTGCCTTTTCACACCTGGACCCCTCTGCTGGCTGCCATTCCCCCCCCCCCATTTCTCCAGGGACAGAAAGTGGGGTGCTGGGTGTCCTGGGGATGTGGCCCCCTCCTGGGGCTGTCACCCTCCCTGCACGGACTTGAGGCTTCTTCCAGATCTCACTTCCTCATCCCTGGAAACCACCTCTTAGTCCTTGAAATAGTCCGCAGTGGTTTTAAGATGTGTCGGTCCAGTTCTGTTTCTTTCCAGATCGAGTTCAGATCCAAATGTCCAAGGAGTGAACAGTCTCTTGGATCTCGGATCTCTTCCTTTTGTTTTTTTAGAAAATAGCTTTTATTGATTTTTTTTTCTTGTTACAAAGAGATTTATGATGGTTGTAGAAAATTCGGAAAACAAGCAAGAAGGAGAAAACAAAAACCACCTATAATTATTAATATTTTAGTATACTATATATATATACTTCTAGAATATATTTTTTAATTTTTAAAATATTTTTTTATTGATTTCAGAGAGGAAAGGAGAGGGAAAGAGGATGGAAACATCAGTGATGAGGGAGAATCATCCATCGGTTGCCTCCTGCAGGCCCCCTACTAGGGATGGAGCCCGCAACCTGGGCCTGTGCCCTGACCGGGAATCGAACCGTGACCTCATTCAACTGCTGAGCCACACCGGCCGGGCTATATTTTGTCATTTTAAAACATGAGATCATAATGAATGTACCATCTTGTTACCTTTTTTTTTTTGCTTTTACTTAAATATGTTATTAAAAATTCCATCAGGCCCTGGCCAGCATGGTTCAGTGGTTCGAGCGTTGGCCCTTACACCAAAGGGTTGCATGTTCGATTCTCAGTGGAGGCACATACCTGGGTTATGGGTTTGCTTTCCTGCCCCTAGTGGGGGCTCATACGGGAGGCAACTGGTTGATGTCTCTCTCACATCAATGTTTCTCTCTCTCTCTCTCTCTCTCTCTCTCTCTCTGTTACCTCTCCCCAACCTCTCTTCCACTCTCTCTGAAAAGCAATAAAAAAAAAATATCCTTGCCCTGACGGGTTTGGCTCAGTGGATAGAGGGTCAGCCTGCAGACTGAAAGGTCCCAGGTTCAATTCCGGTCAAGGGCATGTACCTTGGTTGTGGGCACATCCCCAGTAGGAGGTGTGCAGGAGGCAGCTGATCGACGTTTCTCTCTCATCGATGTTTCTAACTCTCTATCCCTCTCTGCAAAAAATCAATAAAATATATATTTTTTAAAAAAATATATCCTTGGGTGAGGATTTAAAAAAAATATTCCATTGGGTTAAACATTCTCCGGCAAGTTCCTGTGGAGGGTGGCATTGGTGTTCTTTTGAACAGTTGGACCTTGTATATCACAGCAGCCTCCCACATGTAGGCTGTGTCCTTCGTCTTATAAAGGGTTCTGTGGCGATGTCCGTGCCCATTTGTGCCCACAGCCTGATGCATTTCCAGGAGGGAATCCGTGGGCCAAGGGCACAGCCCTCTACGCAGTGGTTCTCAACCTCCTGGCCCTTTAAATACAGTTCCTCATGTTGTGACCCAACCATAACATTATTTTCGTGGCTACTTCATAACTGTAATGTTGCTACTGTGATGAATCGTCATGTAAATATCTGATATGCAGGATGGTCTTAGGCGACCCCTGTGAAAGGGTCGTTCGACCGCCAAAGGGGTCGCGACCCACAGGTTGAGAACCGCTGTTCTAAAGGCTCTGCATAAGGAACGGTAAATTGCCTTCCAGAAACGTTGTCTCGTATTTGTGGTTCCTTTGGGGTGACTACCAAGTCTTATTCTTTTTAAAAAAAAAACCCTGGTTGTACGTTCTTAAGACATCGCTTTCCAAATGTTTCTCTCCTGTTGGTTAAGAGTAACTGATGGATCCGAAACCGGTTTGGCTCAGTGGATAGAGTGTCGGCCTGCGGACTGAAGGGTCCCGGGTTCGATTCCGGTCAAGGGCGTGTACCTGGGTTGCGGGCACATCTCTAGTGGGAGATATGCAGGAGGCAGCTGATCGATGTTTCTCTCCCATCGATGTTTCTAACTATCTATCTCTCTCCCTTCCTCTCTGTAAAAAATCAATAAAATATATTTTAAAAAAAAGAAAAAAAAAAAAAAGAGTAACTGATGGGGCCCAGCCGGGCATGGCTCAGTGGTTGAGCATTGACCCAGGAACCTAGAGGTCACCGGTTCGATTCCCATCAGGGCACATGCCCGGGTTGCAGACTTGGTCCCTGGTGTGGGGTGTGCAGGAGGCAGCCGATCCATGATTCTCTCTCATCAGTGATGTTTCTGTCTCTCTCTCTCTCTCTCCCTCTCTGACATGAATAAAAATATAAAAAAACAAGCATGTGGCCCCCACTCCAGAGACCAGAGTTGGTTCTCCCTGGCTGTGCTGGTGTTTGCCGGGGGAGGTGGGGGGACGGAGGGTTTCCTGTGGAGACCTCAAGCTCTGTCCCCCGGGTCCTGGCCAGGGCAGTGCCTCTGCCCGTAGCTTCAGCCCTTGCAGCCCAGTTCCTCGGGTGCCACCTTGGGCAGGTGGGGGCACAGGAGGGAGGTTTGGTGGCATTACCAGGGCAGCCACATTGCTTAGGCTGAATGGCTCTTCCTCCCCGCACGGGCTCCGTGGTCGTGGGTGAGGCCCCGAGGAGTTCTATTTCTTTCTTTCTTTCTTTTTTTATAAAGATTTTATTTATTTATTTTTTTATTTATTTTATTTATTTTTTTATTTTTAAAATATATTTTATTGATTTTTTACAGAGAGGAAGGGAGAGAGATAGAGAGTTAGAAACATCGATGAGAGATCAATCAGCTGCCTCCTGCACATCTCCCACTGGGGATGTGTCCACAACCCAGGTACATGCCCTTGACCGGAATCGAACCTGGGACCTTTCAGTCCACAGGCCGACGCTCTATCCACTGAGCCAAACCGGTTTCGGCGTATTTATTTATTTTTTAATATATTTTATTGAATTTTTACAGAGAAGAAGGGAGAGGGATAGAGAGTTAGAAACATCGATGAGAGATCAATCAGCTGCCTCCTGCACAGCCCCCAGTAGGGATGTGCCCGCAACCAAGGTACATGCCCTTGACCGGAATCGAACCTGGGACCCTTCAGTCCACAGGCCGACCCTCTATCCACTGAGCCAAACCGGTTCGGCTTTTTTTTTTTTTTTTTTTAATATATTTTTTATTGATTTCAGAGAGGAAGGGAGAGGGAGAGATGGAAACATCAATGATGAAAGAGAATCATGGATCGGCTGCCTCCTGCATGCCTCCCACTGGGGATCGAGCCCACACCCCGGGCATGTGCCCTTGACCGGAATCGAACCCAGGACCCTTCAGTCCGCAGGCCGGCGCTCTATCCACTGAGCCACACCGGCTAGGGACCTCCCCTACTTCTTAGCCACCTTCTTTCCTCTTCGCTCCTGGTGACACCCGAGCTGGTGCCCACCTCCCGGGCCTGGCACATCCCAGTGTGTCCCTGCTCTTTCCCTGCACCCCCCCTGCTCTGGCTCCCAGCCCCCGCCACCCTCCTGCCCAGGGGCCCGGTCCCAGGCTTCGCGGCTTGCTCAGGCCTGGCGGGAAGGCCACGGCTGCCTCCCCCCAGAGACACAGCCTGCCAGCTGCTGCCCGTTGGGTTGCAGACAACAACAACACAGAACCCGGCCC
>NW_005872269.1:0-19093 GCF_000147115.1 Myotis lucifugus | reverse complement strand
CATGCCTCCCATGGTGACAGCGATGTATCGATTCGTCTGCAACCTTAGATGCCGTGAAACGTGTCCCTTCGCTTCCTGGGCCATTAAGATGTGGGGAAAACAGGGGTGCACTTTATTATTATTGTTGTTGTTATAATTTTATTGATTTCAGGGAGGAAGGGAGAGGGAGAGAGAGAAACATCCATGATGAGAGAGAATCATGGATCGGCTGCCTCCTGCACGCCCCACACTGGGGATCGAGCCCGCCACCCGGGCCTGTGCCCTGACCAGGGATCGAACCGTGACCTCCTGGTTCATAGGTTGATGCTCAACCACTGAGCCACACTGGTCAGGCCAGGGGTGCACTTGTACTGGTGTTGGACCCAGGGCACAAGTGGAAAGCCCTGGTGTCCTGGGAGAGGCGCGGCACCGCTCCCAGCGGTGTGAGGAGTGTCGGGTCCCAGGGTGAGGGTGTCAGGTCCGGGTGCCCTGAGGTGGAGTTGCGTGTTTGCTCCCTGTGTGTCCAGCTTCTGACCTGGGCAGGGGGCCTTGGGGACTTCTGTGGTATGAAAAGTGCACTAAACACAGACAGAGCTTCAAAGGCAGGAATGGATCGAGAAGATTGCTCCTCATGGGAGTGGGTCCAGAGGCTTTTTTTCTTATATCTCCCTTAGTCATTTCTTTATTCCTTTATTCAATCAGCAAACATTTATCAAGCACCCAGTATGTGCTAGACTCCGTGACATAAAGGGGAACGACATGGCCTCTGTCCCCAGAGGGGAATAGTGGATGTGTTAACAAGAGCACGGGAAGTTAGCTCTTGGAAACATGGTGAGGGCAGGGAGGTGCGCAGGCAGGGAGGGCTGCCTGGTGGAGGTGGCGTTTAGCTGAGTCTCCGCCGACAAGGGGAGCGAAGGCAGGAAGAAGAGGCGCATTTGAAGAGTCAGTGGTGGTTTGATAGGATGTGTAGGTAGGGTGGCAGGAGACGAAGCTGGAGGGGTCGGTAGGGGCTGATCTGGGAATGTGTCCAAAGGCCTGGACTCCATCCAGAAGTCCCCTGTGGGAGCCGCCAGTGGGTTCTGAGCAAAGAAGCGATATGACAGTTCACTCTGGCATAAACCAGGGGCCTTGGGGCTTGGCTTGTGGTTGAATCCAGTGGGGGAAATCCCCTTGGAAATGTTGATCTGAGAGTTGAGAAACCCTTTAGAGGAATAAGTGTAACACTCGCTTGGATTCCTTCTCATTTCAACGAAACTGGCTGCTTTCCACCAGCTGTTCACAGATCATTTGCAAAGGCACGTTTTCTATGCTTGGTTGTGTTTCCTCAAACTCCCCAAGAAATAACCCCAACTGAAATGTTTCCACCAGGGTGTGTGTTTTTTTCTTACTTGATTTGAGAGAGAGGAGAGAGACATCAATTTGTTGTTCCATTTTTATTGATTTCAGAGAGAAGGGAGAGGGAGAGATAGAAACATCATAGATGAGAGAGAATCACTGATGGGCTGCCTCCTGCACGCCCTGCACTGGGAATCAAGCCCGCAACCCGGGCCTGTGCCCTTGACTGGAATCGAACCCGGGACCCTTCAGTCTGCAGGTCCGACGCTCTGTCCACTGAGCCAAACCGGCCAGGGCTGTTGTTTCGCTTACGTATGTGTTCATTGTTGCCTCTTGTATGTGCCCTGACTGGGGATCGAACCCGCAACCTTGGCAAATCTGCAACCTCGGCGAACCCGCCGTCTTGGGGTATCAGGACGGCGCTCTAACTAATGAGCCACCCGGCCAGGGCTTCCAAGACTTCCTAAGAGTCTCTTCTTCCCTCGGACTCAGCGGCCCCAGGGTCCCCTCCAGGCTCGGGGGAGACATCTAAGGCCCACCTGAGCCCTTTCCTCCCTCCTCTCTGTCTCCCCGCACAGAGGAGGATTCGGGTGTCAGTGAGGATGGAGGGCAGAGAGACAGGAAAGACCCCGGTGCGTGCGAGCTCACTCCTGGTTATAGGAATAAACGCTGGAGGGGAGTGAGGCCAGGTAGTGCCGCTCCTGCGCAGTGCATCCGCCTGGCACAGCTCATGAAGTGAGGGGTCTCCCAGGAACCACGTGGAAGCAACCCCCTCTCCCCTGAGCCCCCCGCTTCCCATCATCACACCTCTTCTCTCTCTTCTCTCTCTTGTCCTTTCTCACCCTGGCAGGGCGGGCAGTCACGAACCAGGCTTGTCGATCTCTCTGGAGTTTGTTTGTTTTATTTAACGTTTAATTTCAGAGAGAAAGGGAGAGGGAGAGAGAGAGAGAAACATCCTTGATGAGAGAGAATCATGGATCGGCTGTCTCCTGCACGCCCCCTACTGGGGGTCGCGCCTGCAACCGGGGCATGTGCCCTTGGCCGGAATCGAACCCGGGACCTTTTAGCCCGCAGGCCGCCGCTCTATCCGCTGAGCCAAACCAGGCAGGGCATCTCTCCGGAGTTTTCCATCACATATGCTGACCGGGCAGCTTTGGGGAAACACGGCCACGTGTTTCAGGTCCAAATGTAGTTATTGCTCAAGTTCTTCTTGGTAACTCCCTTAACCTTCTGGCCAGGGAGAATCCTTGCAAAGACAAAGCTCGGAGCAGAGCATGTCTCTTATCAAACTTTAGGTAAACACACATTTCAAGAGATCTTATTATTGAAGTAGTAAGTCTGAGGCTTCTATGGAAAATTTGAAAATACAGGGAAATGGAAAGAAAGTAAAGAGTGCCCATAAGCTCACCAATTAGAAATTACCCACACTGCTTAGTACCTGTATCTCTCTCCTCAACAGTCTATTTCAATGCTCATATGTAAATAAGACTGTATTTTAAACCTGGTTACAGGCACATTGACCTTTATATCCTTTTTCTTTTTCTTTTTCTTTTTTTAATATATTTTATTGATTTTTTTAAAGAGAGGAAGGGAGAGGGATAGAGAGTTAGAAATATCGATGAGAGAAACATTGATCAGCTGCCTCCTGCACACTCCCCACTGGGGATGCGCCCACAACCAAGGTACATGCCCTTGACCGGAATCGAACCTGGGACCCTTGAGTCCGCAGGCCGACGCTCTATCCACTGGGCCAAACCGGTTAGGGCATCCTTTTTCTTTTTCTTTTTCTTTTTTCTTTTTTTTTTTTAAATATACCTTCATTGACCTTTCACAGAGAAGAAGGGAGAGGGACAGAGAGCCAGAAACATCGACGAGAGAGATCGATCAGCTGCCTCCCGCACGCCCCCCACTGGGGACGCGCCCGAAACCAAGGCACATGCCCCCGACCGGAATCGAACCTGGGACCTTTCAGTCCGCAGGCCGACGCTCTATCCACTGAGCCAAACCGGTTAGGGCATCCTTTTTCTTTTTCAATTGCCATAGCATTATGGCAAGCAAACACTTTTATTTTTAATTTTTAAATATATTTTTATTGATTTCAGAGAGGAGGGGAGAGGGAGGGAAAGATGGAAGCATCAGTGAAGAAAGAGAATCTTAGTTCCATCACCTCCTCACGCCCACACTGGGGATCAAGCCCGCAACCCAGGCAGGTACCCTGACCTGGAATCGAACCGTGACCTTCTGGTTCATAGGTCGGCGCTCAACCACTGAGCCACGCTGGCCGGGCACAAGCAAACACCTTCAAAAAGCATTTGGGCGTTGCAAGTGAGCTTACCTGGTATGCTTTGCAAACATTTCTGTCAGCCACCAGTAAGCAAGTGCAAGAATATATATTCTACCCCAGACAGAAATGGTGCCAACCAAGGAGTCCTCTGATCACTGTCAGTAAACCCAACTATTGTACATTTAAACAGACTAAAAGAAAAACCCCGCCCTAGCTGGTGTGGCTCAGTGGATAGAGCACCGGCCTGTGGACCAAAGGGTCCCGGGGTTCGATTCCGGTCAAGGGCATGTACCTCGGTGGCAGGCTCCTCCCCGGTCTGGGCCCTGGTCGGGGCTCGTGCAGGAGGCAACCAATCGATGTGTTTCTCTCACATCGATGTTTCTCTCTGTCTTTCCCTCCCTCCCACTCTCTCTAAAAATCAATGGAAAAATATCCTCAGGTGAGGATTAAAAGAAAGAAAACCCCAACCACTTGAAAAAATTTAAGAGACTCTCCTAAATTGCTATTGGAAGAAATAAAGTGTACTAGTATAGGGACAAATATTTAGAAAGCATGGAAAACCAGAATGCCATATAACCAAACCTATGGAAGACATCTGGCACTATTCTCATAGCCTTAAATGCTTTTGTTATTAAGGAGAGAGAGAGAAAAAGAGAATAAATCAAGCATTTAGCCTGAGATCTTAGGGGGGAAAAAAAACAACAACACCAAAAAGAATAAAAACAGCCCCTAAGGAAAACAGGAAGAAAAAATAGTAAAGATAAAAGCAGAAATAAACGAATTAGGAAACAGAAACACCGAGACATTCCCAAATATATCCGAGCGCTGATGGTGTTTTCAAACAAACAATAAAATAGACTAACCTGGCAAATCTATTTGAGAAGTAAAAGACAGAAAGAAAAAAAAATAGGAATGAGACATTGCAAGAGATTTTTTAAAAAGATATATTTTTATTGATTTCAGAGAGGAAGGGAGAAGGAGAGAAAGAGACAAACACCAATGATGAGAAAGAATCATTGATCGGCTTCCTCCTGCACGCCCCATGTTGGGGATCAAGCCCGCAGTTCAAAGAGATTTTTAGAAATAAAAATGCATGCACCGTATGCTCAAATTTGGAAACCTCCGTTAAATGAATACTTTTCTGAAAATGCATATGTTGCCAGTGGAGAAAAAAGTTGAGAACGTTATGAAAGCATTACCGCCTCTACCCCAAAAAACACTGGTCCCAAGTGGTTTTGCCAGGTAATTATGTCCATTTTGATCCTACTAATAACGCTGAGCTATTCCATGGCTTAGCAAAAGGCGGAGAGCTCACCAATTCATCCGACAAAGCAAAAGAAGCCTGATATTAAAACATGATAAAGAGGCCATATTAAAGAATGAAAATGCTATGTCGGAAACAGAATTCAATACTATATTAAACAAGTCATCCACCATAACCCCATGGGGCAAGGGGTGGGGGGGGGGCGGTCGATGTTAGGAAAGCTTAATATAGTAACTACGTCATTACTAATGGGTTAAAGAAGCAAAAGCGATTGATTCCAATGTATGCAGGGGAACATGGATTAAAAATCGAATAACCATTTCTATCTAATCCATGCACCAAGAAAAGGAACAGAAGGGTGCATTCTTAGCATGATTAAGAATATCTATTTCAGCCCTAGCTGGTTTGGCTCAGTGGATAGAGCATCGGCCTACGGACTGTAAGGGTCCCAGGTTCGATTCCAGACATAGGGCACATGCCCAGGTTGTAGGTTCAATCCCTGGTCGGGGTGCGTACAGGAGGCGGCCGATTGATGTTTCTCTCTCTCTTTCTCCCTCTCCCTCTCCCTCTCCCTCTCCTTTCCTCTCTCTCTAAAAATAAAAAAACACACACATAGTTTTAAAAGAAGATTTAAACTTGAAGATAAAAGTGAGCTCCATGAAGTTCAAGACCAGCTCAACTCACCGCATGACAGACACTCTTCAGATTTAATATTTGTCGAACACGTGGTTGAATGAATGCAGTGCAAGCGTTTAGAGTACAATACCATCTTTCTTTTTTACCTTTCAAATTCGCAAAAGTTTTTTTTCAAGGTTTCATTTTGAAAATTTCCGAATACTTCAGAAAGTTGAAAGAACGCCACCGTAAATACTCATACACCCATGACTAGCTATAACAGAGACTAGCATTTGCCGTCTGCATCTCATCTGTCCATGTATATATTTTTGTCCTGACTCATTTTGAAGTTGCAGAACACATATCCCTTCTCCCCTGAATTCTGGAGCTTGAGAATCCTCAATCTCCCAGAATTTAGCGATCCTTGCAGAGGGTTTGGGAAGCCACTGCCCTGGGCCCCAAGGGTATCTCTGCAGATTGTCCTCACCCTGGAGAAGGCATTCAGGGGTCAAAGTCACGGCCGCCTGGCACGTAAGAGAAAAGAGAGTGTGCGTTTATGGAGTATCAGGCCCTGTGTTGGGTGGCTTTCCGATGGTCTCCTATGTAGCCCTCTCTGCAATGGTATGAAAGAAGCCGTATGCCCATGTTGGCGGGGAGTTGAAGTTCAAAGAGGTTGAGTAACTTGCCCAGGTCCACACAATGGCGTTATTCAACCCATCTGACACCGTCGGATTACACAACTTTTGCTTCTTCCCTTCATCTTCTCTCTGCATGAACGCATGAAGGCATTTCTTGGGCAGCGTGGACACATTAGAAGCAGTCGGAATGTTCTTCATCGCAAGGATGGGCAGGCCAGTGGTGCTCTGTACGCTCCCAGGAGCTTCTGTGTTTAAGAACATGGATGATTGCCCTAACCGGTTTGGCTCAGTGGATAGAACGTCGGCCTGGGGACTGAATGGTCCCGGGTTCGATTCCGGCCAAGGGCATGTACCTTGGTTGCGGGCACATCCCCAGTAGGGGGTGTGCAGGAGGCAGCTGATCGATGTTTCTCTCTCATCGATGTTTCTAACTCTCTATCCCTCTCCCTTCCTCTCTGTAAAAAATCAATAATATACATATATATATATATATATATATATATATATATATATATATATATAACATGGATTATTACTTATGAACAAGCAACATGGAAAGTTGCTTGTGTTGTCCAGCGGGACGTCAGATTGTACACACCATGATCAAAACCACGCAAAAACCACATGCTCGAAGTAACCAGGGAGAAACTCACCAGAAGTGGTTGGGTTAGGGTGAGAAGGAGTATTTCCATCCCCCCATCCCCTCCCCCCCCCCCACACCCATTTTGTCTTTTTTCAGACTCATTGCACTGGGTTGTTTTCCTTATTTTGTAATAGAAATTGTTAATTAAGAAAAGTACTTTAGCCTGGCCTGCCCAGCTCAGTAGTTGAACATTGACCCATGAACCAACAGGTTGCCGGTTCGATTCCCAGTCAGAGCACATGTCCTGGTTGTGGGCTTGGTCCCCGGTAGGGGGCGTGCATGAGGCAACCGATCGATGTTTCTCTCATTGATGTTTCTATCTCTCTATCCCTTTCCCTTCCTCTCTCTCTCAAATCAATACAGATATCGTTTTTAAAAGAAAAGTACTTTAGCCCTGATCGGTTTGGCTCAGTAGATAGAGCATCGGCCTGCGGACTCAAGGGTCCCAGGTTCGATTCAGGTCAAGGGCATGTACCTTGGTTGCGGGCACATCCCCAGTAGGGAGTGTGCAGGAGGCAGCTGATCGATGTTTCTCTCTCATCGATGTTTCTAACTCTTTCTCCCTCTCTCTTCCTCTCTGTAAGATATACTTTTTAAAAAAGAAAAAAGAAAAGTACTTTATACCCCATTTTCAGTTTTGTAAGCTTGTGGAGGGGAAAGGCTTTGCACTGTTTATTGCTGTCCCATTTTTCTTTTTTTATAGATTGATTTTTAGAGAGACATACAGACAGACAGACAGACAGACAGACATCGATTTGTTGTTCCACTTATTGATGCATTCATTGATTGTTTCCTGTATGTGCCCTGACCGGGGATCGAACCCGCAACCTTGGCGTATTAGGATGACGCTCTAACCAACTGAGCTACCCGGCCAGGGCTGTCCTATTGGTCATTGCCCAGCCCCAGGCCTGGCATATAATGGACATAATACACGTGCTGGACAAATGCCCACCGGGAAACTGCTCCGAGAGGCTTGGCCCGGGAGCGTGTCTGCGGAGCGCTGCCATCAGCTGGTCCACCCGAAAGCAAGCACTGGCCAGGTGTGTGTCATGGGTGGGGTGCTTGCAAGATTTGTAAGCTCTCCCGGTCCAACCAGAACGACCCCCTCGATGTGTAGGGGCCATTCTGACCATTTAGCATCACCAGGGCATGTAGTGCTAATAAGAGCTACGATGCGGAGCCCAACTGGCATGGCTCAGGGGTTGAGCGTCAACCTATGAACCAGGAGGTCACGGTTCGATTCCCAGTCAGGGCACATGCCCGGGGTGCGGGCTCGATCCCCATTAGGGGGCGTGCAGGAGGCAGCCGATCCATGATTCTCTCTCCTCAATGATGTTTTTCTCTCTCCTTCTCCCTTCCTTTCTGAAATCAATAAAAATATACTTAAAAAACAAACAAACCATGCTGAATAGATAAACTCCAGCTCATGTGGAAATGGGCTTTATGTCCTCGTCAGATTTTCAAAGTTGATCATGATGATATGAAGTTACTAGAGGCCCGGTGCACGAAAATTCATGCATTCGGTGGGGGGTCCCTCAGCCCGACCTGCTTCCTCTTGCAGTCTGGGAGCCTCAGGGGATGTCCGACTGACAGCTTAGGCCCACTCTGCGGGAGGCGACCGGGTGGGCTGATCAGAGGACGGCACCGGCCAGTGAGCAGCTGGCCCTGCCCCTCATCGCCCCACCACAGCAGTTGGTCACCGCCGCCCCCCGATCACCGTCCCCTCCCTCTGCCCACTGGCACATGCCTTGGCTGGCCTGGCCCCGCCTGCTCGCTGGCCCTGCCCCTTGCTGGCTGGTCATTCCTCCATTTGGTTGATTTGCATATTATGCTTTTATTATATAGGATTATCGATTGAGTGCTTACTAGAGGGCAGGCTGAGTGCATTGACAACACCATTCCCTTAATTGTCACAGCAACCACAGGAATTAGCCACTATGCTCTCCCATCGAGGAAACTGAGGCCCAGAGAAAGAGGCATGAGTTCCAGGGCACGTCTTGGTTTCGCTAAGCATTTGACTTTCAGCCAATCACGCGCCTCTGGGCTTTCACTCCCTCTCCCTCGTCTGGAACAATGACAGTTGACGTTCGCTGAGTGTTTATGACCGGGCCCAGCTGAGCGCCGAGTGGAGGAACAAATAAGCAAACTGGATTTTGGCTTTCGATGCCAGGGCTTTGCAAAGCGCTTGCCCGCCTGGAAGAAACCCAGTTGGTTTTGTTGGGGCTTGTTTTGCTTTTCCGAGACCAACATTGGGAGCCACGGGTCACGCCCCATTACTCCCGGTTCCTGTGTAGCAGGGGCATTTGCAGTGGCCACATCGTTTGTTCTTTCCTGCTGGGGAGAAATCGTTAAAATGCAGTTCCCTGTGTCCAGCCCCGAATCCACGGGATTTGGGAAGGGCTCAAGACTCAGCGTCTCAGCCCTGACCGGTTTGGCTCAGTGGATAGAGCGTCGGCCTGCGGACTGGAGGGTCCCAGGTTCGATTCCGGTCAAGGGCATGTACCTGGGTTGCAGGCACATCCCCAGTGGGAGATGTGCAGGAGGCAGCTGATCGATGTTTCTCTCTCATCGATGTTTCTAACTCTCTATCTCTCTCCTTTCCTCTCTGTAAAAAATCAATAAAATAAAAAAATAAAAAAAAAAAAAGACTCGGCATCTCAACCCTGACCGGTTTAGCTCAGTGGATAGAGCGTTGGCCTGCGGACTGGAGGGTCCCAGGTTCGATCCGGTCAAGGGCATGTACCTTGGTTGTGGGCACATCCCCAGTAGGGGGTGTGCAGGAGGCAGCTGATCGATGTTTCTCTCTCATCGATGTTGCTAACTCTCTATCCCTCTCCCTTCCTCTCTGTAAAAAATCAATAAAATATATTTAAAAAAATAATTTAAAAAACTCCTCTCTGTAAAAAATAAAAAGAATAAATAAAAAAGACTCAGCGTCTCAGAATGGCTTCAGGTGGTCCCTAGCTGTCAGTCTCGTTGTGGCCAACTTGGGCCGATCGAGGACAGTTGTAGCGGCCTTTTTCTTCCGATGAAACCTGCAAGTGCTTGGGCTGGGATCCACGGAACCCCGTTTTCCTCTGGGGGAGCCCAGCAGAGTGAGGAAGGCGGAGGAGGGTCGCAAGCTTTGTACTCTATCCTGAGTACCTGGGGGTTTCTCATTGGCAGGACGTCGTCTCTACAAACCTCTGCTCCGAGGAGCTCAGCGGGCCACGGGTAGCTGAATGTAAATTCCAAGAACACTTCAGAAACTTAAATGTATTATTTTCTGTTTTTACAAGAGAGGAGAAGCAGGCGAGACGGCCTGTGGAAATTTAAACGACCACCCCCCCCCAAAAAAAAGGTGGCAATTAAGGAAGAATGCATGTTTGGAATATTAAGAACAGGCAGATTTGAGGTTCTCTTACCTATGAGTAGAATTTACATCCCAGAGGAAACATATACGACTGCATTTAAAATTCTTTTTTTAAAGGTATGTTTATTGATTTTACTTTATTATTATTTTTTAACTTTCTGTTAATCCTCACCCGCGGGTATTTTTCCATTGATTTTTTTAGAGAGAGTGGGAAGGAGGGGGAGAGACAGAGAGAAACATCGATGTGAGGGAGACACATCGATTGGTTGCCTCCCGCATGCGCCCTGACCAGGGCCTTGACTGGGATCGAACCCGGGACCCTTCAGTCCGCAGGCTGACGCTCTATCCACTGAGCCAAACCAGCTAGGGCTGCATCTAACATTCTTAAATTTATAAACACTATCATACAACCTTAGGCTAGTAGCATACAGAAGTACGGGCCGTGGACTGAAGCTGCCTTGCGTGGTATTGCCCGGCCAAGAGGAGCTAAGTATGGAAGCGGAGAGGGATGCTTAGAGACTTTTAAATAGTGTGACGTTGCCATGACGACGCCCCAGGGGGTGATTGGCAGCCGCATCTTGAACAGGGTGTGGGCCAGTGTGGGCGTCCTGGACCTCATGTGGCCAGTCCCAGGACCAGGAGCTGCCTGGTAATGGTTCTTCGAGGGATTCAAATGAGGCTGGCCGTCCACCCCAGGGCGTTTGAGAAGCGCAGGGCATGCTACAAGCGGTGAGAGTTTGAGAGGCAGAAGAGGGAGGGGCGAGGGAGGGGAAATTCGAACCCTGGCCCTCCATCCCAACAGGCCAGTGCATGCAGCAGGGGGTCGCTGTTCTGAGCCCCTCAGCTTGTCCCATAGGACCCGTCTGAACACTGGTTGTGCAGCCTGTGGGAGAGGCTCGTTGGTCCATGGTGGAGCGAGGTGGCTTAAGAGGTGGTCTCAGGGTCTGGCCAGACCTGGACTTGAAAACAGACCAGTGGTCGGCAAACGGCGGCTCAGCAAACCCCGGCTCGCGAGCCACACGCGGCTCTTTGGCCCCTTGAGCGTGGCTCTTCCACAAAACACCGGCTCTTCCACAAAATACCGACTTCTGCGCATGGGCCACGAAGTTTCAATCGCCCTGTACATTGCGCGCCCACACGTGGTGTTTTGTGGAAGAGCCACACGCAAAGGGGCCACGGACTTAGACGCTTCCAGCCTGTAGCCTGTCCACTCACTTTCCTCCTCCTCATCCTCCTCCTCCTTCTTCTTTTTTAATATATATTTTTAATTGATTTCAGAGAGGAAGGGAGAGGGAGAGCGAGCGCAACATCAATGAGGGAGAATCATTGATCAACTGCCTCCTGAATAACCCCCATTGGCGATCGAGCCTGCAACCCTGGCATGTGCCCTGACCCGGAATGGGAACCGTGACCTCCTGGTTCATAGGTCGACGCCCAACCACTGAGCCACACTGGCCGGGCGTCACTCGCCTTCTTCACGCCTCAGAATCGAGCCAACAGGGAACAGCAGTCCCTCCTGGACGGGGCTCCCGTGCGAGGTGGGAGGGAGAGAACACTCCTAAGGGCCCGCGCTCGTCTGCCCGGGGGAAAGCAGGCTGCCTCTGGTTGCTTTGTCTACGTTATTTGCAAGAGTGGATTGCATTGTGGGTCTCCAGGAAGTTGCCGGCTGCCCTCCCATTTCCGAATTCCTGTGTGTGCGTGTGCGTGTGTGTGTGCGTGTGCATGTGTGTGTGTGTGTGTGTGCGCGCGCGCGCTGCTGGTGGGGTTGTCAGGAAACAGCCATGGGTTCCTGCTGATTCTCTCAGTTCCTGCAGGGCCCCCTCCCCCAGCAGCGAGGAGGCCTGCCCCCTCCTAGGAGTCCTGCCTGCCCTCCCGCTGCCCTGGGGCCAGGACACCCTCGCAGGTCGCCGAGCCTGGCTCTGTTCTGGCCCCTGGGTTCCGCCTTCCTCGGGTGCCGCCCGCAGGTGCGTTTCCCTCGCACGCCTGCCACCTGTGAGGATTTGGGTCTCTTCCAAGTCACGCACAGGTTGGGCCTCAGAGGTTTCGATCATCTGACCTTGGACATGATGCTGCCCCTTCAGAAGAGGGTTGGCCCACAGGGGAGCGAGATAGTGGAAGAGGTGGCCTCAGGGCTGGCTGGTTTAGCTCAGTGGATAGAGCGTCGGCCTGTGGACCGAACGGTACCGGTTCGATTCTGGTCAAAGGCACCTGCCCGGGTTGCGGGCTCGGTCCCCAGTGTGGGGCGTGCAGGAGGCAGCCGATCCATGGTTCTCTCTCATCATGGATGTTTCTGATTCTCTCTCCCTCTTCTTTCCTCTCTGAAATCAATAAAAATAAAAAAGAGGTGGCTTCGGTCTGGGCCGACCTGGTCTTGAATATTTGGGCACTTCCAGCCCGCGGCCCCGTCCACTCACTTTCCTTCTTCGTACCTGTGACCCGCACACCCCAAGATCTCCCTGCCGGTGGCGGGGAGTCAGGATTGAGTCTTCAGACAGAAGGTTCTGGTGGGTGGAGAGCCCAGGATAGTGTTGGGAGTTGGGGGGGTCCTTGGCCTGCATCTGGGCCCTGGAGTGAAGGACCAGCAGAGAAGGGGTGCATGGTCAGGGGAGGGGCTGGGCTGGGAATGGCCTCGGCCGTGGTCTTGTTCCCAAGCACCCACTCTGACTTCGGGGTGTCAGTGACGAGCTGAGGCTGGCTGCTCAGACCCCTTGGCTCCCACAGAAGTGGCATCTCCTCTCTGTCGCTCTGGGCCAGGGCCATATTGTGCCGTGTGTGTGTGTGTGTGTGTGTGTGTGTGTGTGTGTGTGTGTACGTGTACACCCTCACGGCTTCTCCAGCGATGACAGTCCCCACATATTTCTTTTTTATTGATCTCAGAGAGGAAGGGAGAGGGAGAGAGAGATAGAAACATCCATGACGAGAGAGCATCATGGATCGGCTGCCTCCTGCATGCACCCTACTGGGGATCGAGCCCGCAACCCGGGCATGAGCCCTTGGCCGGAATCGAACCGGCAACCCTTCAGTCCTCAGGCTGATGCTCTATTCCCGGGGCCACACGGGCCAGGGCTCCTCACGCATTTCATCCGAGCGGTGCTGGCTCTTGGGCTGGGAGGGAAGCCCTGTGCTTGCTCAGGCCTAATGGCTGAGTCAACAACGCTGGGGACCTGTGTTTGGTCAGCAAACAGGCAGCAGCCGCAGAGCCGCCCCTGCCTTCCTGCTCTCCTTTCTAGCAAACGTCCGCTGAAAGGTCAGCCCCGACCGGCTGCTCCGCGTGCAGGGCCCGGTGCGCAATGAACATGAGGCTCCGGAGGTTGGAAAATGAGCACGAATTTCAAGATGGCGAAGGCACAGCCATGAGACCCAGGCACCCTGATCCTGGCCGGTTTGGCTCAGTGGTTAGAGCATTGGCCTGTGGACCTAACGGTCCCGGGTTCGATTCTGGTCAAGGGCACGTACCTCGATTGCAGGCTCCTCCCCGGCCCGGGCCCTGGTTGGGGCACTTGCAGGAGGCAACCCATCGATGTGTTTCTCTCACATCGATGTTTCTCTCTGTCTTCCCATCTCTCTTCCACTCTCTCTAGAAATCAATGGAAAAAATATCTTCGGGTGAGAATTTTTTTAAAAATATTTAAATAAATAATTTCGCCCTAGCCGGTTTGGCTCAGTGGATAGAGCGTCGGCCTGCGGACTGAAGGGTCCCGGGTTCGATTCTTCTGGTCAAGGGCACATGCCCGGGTTGTGGGCTCGATCCCCAGTAGGGGGCGTGCGGGAGGCAGCCGGTCAATGATGTTTCTATCTCTCGCTCCCTCTCCCTTCTTCTCGGAAATCAATAAAAATATATTTTTTTAAAAATTT
This sequence comes from Myotis lucifugus, assembly GCF_000147115.1. NCBI lineage: Eukaryota > Metazoa > Chordata > Mammalia > Chiroptera > Vespertilionidae > Myotis > Myotis lucifugus. The sequence continues at coordinate 5,128 of NW_005872269.1, read as the reverse complement.
GGCTTCGTTTTGGCCGAAGAGGGACTTTACCTCCAGACCTGCTGAGTCCCCAGACCTGTCGTCCCCACCCTGTCCCACGGGCACTTCCGTCGAGGGTTGGAGTGACTTCTGCGGCAGCTTCTGCTTTCGCCCCTCTCACCCCGTCTCTCCCTGGCTCTGTAACCTCAGGATGCCTCCTGCCCGGCCCTCCCTCCCATCCCCTCTGTCTCCCTTCCCCTCCATCCTCGCTGCCCTCCCCCACCCCTCCCTCTCCATTCCTCTCTTCCTCTCGCCCTTGCGTGTATGGGAGGAAACCCCTTTCTGTGTTTGCTGTGTGACGTTTCTCAGCCGTCCACTTGGTCCCTTTTGAGTTTCGCGTCGCTCCTTGGATACCGAGGCCGCTCCCTGGAGTGGCTGGAGCCGGCGCCTTCCCCCACCGAGGGACGAGGACGGCCCTGGGCAGCCTCTGGCCCCGTCCAGATGGTCCCTGCCCATCGGGAGCCGGGATGAATCTCCTTGTGAGCGTTCGTCACTCCCACCTCCTCCCCACATTCAGCTGTCAGCCCCACTGGCCGCCGTGGAAAGAAAGCCGGCTTCATTCTTCCTGTGACACCCCCTGAGCCCTGGCGACAGGCCTGGCTGTCGTTCCCAAGACGGTGGCTTCGGTAAAGGCCTGGGCTGGAGCTCGGGGGGTGTAGGGTTAACCAGATAAGCCCGGGGGGCACTGTCCTGTCTTCCCTCTCCCTCTTCACACTGTCACCAGAGGATTTTCACAGCAGCCAAGGGATCCTGATGCTTCCCACCCCTCCCACCCCCTGCCTAAAGCCCTCCTCCGCTTTCCTGCTGCCCGAGAATGGCACCCAGGCCCTGGGTGTGGCCTTGCTGAAAAGACACTTGAGCCCGGCCGGTGTGGCTCAGTGGTTACGCGTCGACCTATGAACTAGCAGGTCAGGGTTCGATTCCCGGTCAGGGCACATGCCCGGGTTGCGGGTTCGATCCCCAGTGTGGGGCGTGCAGGAGGCAGTCGATCCATGATTCTCTGTCATCACTGATGTTTCTCTCTCTCTCTTCCTCTCCCTTCCTCTCTGAAATCAATAAAATTATTTTAAAAAAGAAAAGACCCTTGAGCCCCACCTGGAAGAAGGCAAGAGGTTTGGAAGGTGGAGAGAAGGCGAGGGGAGCGTGGTGAGGAAGGGATGACCCCGAGGTCAGCTGGGGGGTGGACGTCAGGAATGGCTGGGTGGGGGGGGGGCAGCAGGACCCGGGAGCGTCTGGCTCTGCTCGGAGGACCGGCTCCTGGGAGATGGTACTCAGCCCTGATGCACCTTCCCATCACCCCAGGGGGCTTTTAAAAATTAAAAGTCTCTGGGTGTTTGCGCCTGTTCTCCCAGGGCCACCAGACGGGGGGTCCCCTGTGGCAGAAACCAGCTGTTGGTCCTTTTCCGACTCTTCCCTGTTGATGGGCGGCTGTCTTGCTGGTTCAGTGCCCGAGCCCCCCGGCCCAGATGAACTAAGTGAGCATGAAGCAGAGATAGGGCCCCCGGAGAGGGAGCTGGAAGGGACCTGCTCAAAAGAGGAAACTGGCCCAGCCGGTGTGGCTCAGTGGATAGAGCGTCGGCCTGTGGACCAAAGGGTCCCGGGTTCGATTCCGGTCAAGGGCACGTACCTCGGTTGCAGGCTCCTCCCTGTTCCGGGCCATGGTCGGGGCTCGTGCAGGAGGCAACCAATCGATGTGTTTCTCTCACATCCGTGTTTCTCTCTGTCTTTCCCTCTCTCTTCCACTCTCTCTAAAAATCAATGGAAAAATATTCTCGGGTGAGGATTAACAATAAATAAATACATAAATTTATCAATGTGGCCCTAACCGATTTGGCTCAGTGCATAGAGCGTCAGCCTGCGGACTGAAAGGTCCCAGGTTCGATTCCGGTCAAGGGCATGTACCTTGGTTGCGGGCACATCCCCAGTGGGAGATGTGCAGGAGGCAGCTGATCGATGTTTCTCTCTCATCGATGTTTCTAACTCTCTATCCCTCTCCTTTCCTCTCTGTAAAAAATCAATAAAATATATTTAAAAAATAAAAAAATAAATCTATCAACGTGAATGAATAGACTAATTATTGAAAAGAAATAAAAGAGGGAACCGAGGCCCGATCTCCAGGGACCGCGTCGCTTCTCGAATTGGGCAGGTTGCTGACAAACCAAAGATTGGCCCCCCAAATGCAAAATCCAGTCACAACCAGCTTTGCAGAGTCGGTCTCCTCATAACTTGTTATTTTGAAAATGTCAAGTGTAGCCCTGGCCGCAGTGGCTCAGTTGGTTGGAGCTTCATCCTGTGATTCCTGGTCAAAGGTACATGCCCAGGTTGCGGGTTCGACCCCCGTTGAGGGCAGCCGATCGATGTTTCTCTCTCTCTCTCTTTCCCTTCTATCTCTAGAATCAATTTTTTAAGAAAGGCAAAGAAAACCTCAAGCCTTGCCCTAACCAGTTTGGCTCAGTGGATAGAGCGTCGGCCTGTGGACTGAAAGGTCCCAGGTTCGATTCCGGTCAAGGGCATGTACCTTGGTTGCGGGCACATTCCCAGTAGGAGGTGTGCCGGAGGCAGCTGATCAATGTTGCTCTCTCATCGATGTTTCTAACTCTCTATCTCTCTCCCTTCCTCTCTGTAAAAAATCAATAAAATATATTTAAAAAAAAAAGTTTCAGCACACCAAATATTTCACGTGATCTGCAGCCAGCCTAGCCCGCTTGGGTAGGGGTACTTTGTTAGGTGGATGGGGTTCTGAGAGGCTGAACTTGTGCCCAGGGCCATGGCATTCATATATATATTCTTTATTGATTTCAGAGATGAAGGGAGAGAGAGAGAGATAGAAACATCAGTGATGAGAGAGAATCATGGATCAGCTGCCTCCTGCACGCCCCACACTGGGGATCGAGCTGGCAACCCGAGCATGTGCCCTGACCAGGAATTGAACCGTTCACAGATCAATGCTCAACCACGGAGCCATGCTGGCCGGGCGGGTCCGTGGCATTAGAAGCGGCTCAGAGCCCGGCCCTTCTGACTCTCCATGGGGCTCCCGGCAGCCACCTCGCTGCAGCGGCAGCTGGGAGATGAGGCAGAATGGATGCCTTTGCCGTGCTTGCACTGGGTCGGGCTCAGTTACAGGGTGGTGTCGCCGAACCTCAGCCCTGGACCCGCCCCCGTGGCCCCAAGTCCCCGAGTGCCGGACTGGGAATGTGGAATGTTCTCGAACGTGACCTAACCTGTCCTGATGACTCCGCACCCGGGTTCTGGGTTTAGTCACTGAACCGCGGACTGAGGTGTTGGCATGGCTGGCCCCACCCCGAAGGCTCCCAGGCCGCCCCTGGGTCATTTTTCATCCTGCACCCTGGCTGTCAGCTGTCACCGCCTCCAGCGCGCTCCCACCTCCCTCTGCCTCCTTTGAATTTGCATCTCGCATCTGCCGTGGGCTGCAGAGAAGCAAGCTTGTCGGAACTGAGGCCGGAGGCTCAGAGCAAGGGGCTCTGTCCCTGAGGGGAGAGTGAGGGTGACACCAGGCCCTTGCTGCACAAGTGGGGTGTGGCTTTGACATTTTCCAAGTTCAAAATTTCCAGAAGGAAATCTTTTTTTTCTTTAATCCTCACCCGAGGATCTATCTTTCTCTCTTTCTTTCTTTCTTTCTTTCTTTCTTTCTTTCTTTCTTTCTTTCTTTTTAAATATATTTCTTTATTGATTTCAGAGAGGAGGGAGAGGGAGAGAGAGATAGAAACATCAATAATGAGAGAATCACTGATCGGCTGCCTCCTGCACACCCCCTACTGGGGATGGAGCCTGCAACCCGGGCATGTGCCCTTGGCCGGAATCGAACCCAGGAACCTTTGGTCTGCAGGCCGACGCTCTATCCACAGAGCCAAAACAGCTAGGGCCCATTGATTTTTAGAGAGAGGGGAAAGACAGAGAGAAACATCGATGAGAGAGAAACACATCGATGGGTTGCCACCTGCACTCGCCCTGACCAAGGCCCGGGCCGGGGAGGAGCCTGCAATCATGGTACGTGCCCTTGGCCAGAATCGAACCCGGGACCCTTCGGTCTGCAGGCCGACGCTCTATCCACTGAGCCAAACCGGCCAGGGCTAGAAAGAATCTTAACGCCCAGCAGAAGTGGCTGTGGGAACGCACGCGTGTGCGTGTGAGTGCAGAGCTCAAGGGCACTCTGAGCTCCGTGACCACCATGGGGAGTGGCCCTGCAGGCTGGGCTGGGGGCTGGGCAGGGGGAGGGGTCCCTGGGCTCAGGCCGGTGCACTCCCACCACCACCCTCCCTGTGCATAGATCAGGCTGGATTAATAGCCCCCACCCCCCGCCCAGGGTTGCTGAGGGCCGGGGCCCTTGCTGGAAGCTCTGGGCGTCTCTCAGCCCTGGTCTCCCGGGGAAAGGTCCCTAGTGCTTCCGATTTCGGTGTTGAAGCCACGTGCCGAGATTCTGCAGGCTTCTCCCCAAGGTACATTCCCTCCGTTCTGTGCCCTGTCACTGTGGTCCCTGGGCAGGTCTGTTCTTTCCCTGGGGAATTTCTGTTCTCATAAAGGGACACGTGTGGCGCCCTTGCTCTGGTTCGGCCGAGCGCTCCAAGGGCTCAGAGCCACCCGAGCCTGACTCGCGGTGACCCCGTGCCAAGCCCTTTTTGCTTATTTGCTTTTGGTGTTGTTGTTATTTTATCAAAGTAATCCATAGGTATCTTTTTTTTAAATTTATTTTATTAATTTTTTTTACAGAGAGGAAGGGAGAGGATTAGAGAGTTAGAAACATCGATGAGAGAGAAACATCCATCAGCTGCCTCCTGCACACCCCCCACTGGGGATGTGCCCGCAACCAAGGTACATGCCCTTGACCGGAATCGAACCTGGGACCCTTCAGTCCCCAGGCCGACGCTCTATCCACTGAACCAAACCGGTTAGGGCCATAGGTATCTTTTCTTTAGTTCAAATAATACTGGAGGGCTGCCCGGCCGGCGTGGCTCAGTGGTTGATTGTCCACCTATGAACCAGGAGGTCACGGTTCGATTCCCGGTCGGGGCACATGCCTGGGTTGTGGGCTCCATCCCCAGTGTGGAACGTGCAGGAGGAGCTGATCCATGATTCTCTTCTCTTCATTAAT
>NW_005872268.1:71966-87857 GCF_000147115.1 Myotis lucifugus | reverse complement strand
AAAAAAAGATACTTTTTCCTCTTTGTCCTGCGGGGGCCCGGGGACCGGAGCAACCCAGTCCAAGGGATCCAATTCGAAATGCAATACACAAGGGCACGGGCCTGACTCGCCCCTCCCACTGGTTCTCTTCTTCTCCTTTCGTCGCGCCCCGTTCCTTTCATTTCCCTTTTTTGTTGTTACGCCCCAACCCAACAAGATAAATATTCTGTCGTTGCCACCACACTAATGTCCCTACCTGCTGAAGAGTAACGTCATGTTAAGATCTGCCCCGCGTATTTCAGTGCACGCGTCTCGAACCACAGGATGAGAACCACCGCTGCGCCAGATGCTAGCAAAGGGGGCCTTATCCCGTCCTCCCCGAGCCGACGGGGCCTCCCCTCTGCTGCTCCGGGGGCCCTCGGACGCCCTGACCCCGGGGTGGGTGGGGACCAGGGGTGCCCACAGTCAGGAGCAAGTTCTGGTTCTGAGCTTGGAAGTCTTAGTCTGACCACTACTTTTTTTTTAAAATATATTTTTATTGATTTCAGAGAGGAAGGGAGAGGGAGAGAGAGAGAGAAGCATCAGTGATGAGAGAATCATGGATCGGCTGCCTCCTGCACGCCCCCCACTGGGGATCGAGCCCGCCACCCGGGCATGTGCCCTTGACTGGAATTGAACCCGGAACCTTTCAGTCCCCAGGCCGACACTCTATCCACTGAGCCACACCAGCCAGGGCTGAGCACTGCTTTTTACAACTAATGTAGAACTGATGATCACCCACGTTCAAACAGAGCCTGACAAAGACCTCTGCCGTTTGTACACAACTACCTGCGATTCAGGAGGCCCCACTGCCGTCATTCCGTGTAATGCACCCTCCGTCGAGTCGTACAATCACTGTTTCTAACCCAGCCGGTGTGGCTCAGTGGCTGGTCGACCTATGAACCAGGAGGTCACGGTTCGATTCCCGGGTCAGGGCACCTGCCCGGGTTGCGGGCTTGATCCCCAGTGGAGGGGCGTGCAGGAGGCAGCCGATCCATGATTCTCTCTCATCATGGATATTTCTCTCTCTCTCCCTCTTCCTTCCCCTCTGAAATCAATAAAAATATATTAAAATGGAAAAGAAAGCGGCATTCTAGCTCCCCCACCTGCCCGGCCGGGGCTCTGCTGGTACTTCCCGGGGCCCAGGGCCAGCTGGGGGGCTCTCTCTGCTTTCATTAACTCAGCACAGCTGCCTGCGCCCTGAGTGGCTGCGGCCCAGCTGGCCCTCCTGGGGGGAGGGGGTGTTGGGAGGATGCCTGGGTGGGAGGGTGGGAGAGCCGGCTTCCTGGGCCTCCCCGGGCGCTGAGCAGTGTGGCCACTGCTGAAGGCCCCTTTGTCTGGCCCTTTATCCAGAAGAGGGGCTGCGATTGTGCAGGGCACAAAGCCCCCCGTGGCCCTGACTTCCCACCCCCGCCTGTGGCCGGGCGGGGAGAGGGTTTCCCAGGCTCCCCGTGAGGCGGCCTCCTGCCCCTCCCGGCCGCCTGACACCCGGTCCCTTCACGTGCAGAGCCAGGACCTGTCCGTCTAGCCCACGTCAGCTCCCCCTCCCCCGGGACCCGGGCATCCGCATGGGCCCCAGCTGGACTCCCTGGTCCTCCGGGGCCCATCCCTGGACACACGGCCAGCGGCATCCACGCTAAATGCTGGGGAGACTCCGGAAGGTGCCCCGAGCGCCATTCACAGGCCGCAAAGCCTTTTCCGGGGGTTGCGGACAGAGTGGGGGCCACCCCAGGAAGCAGCTGGAAAGTGGGGCGAGGCTGGGGAGGGGGCAGGAGGGCGTGTCTGAGGGGTACTTGTGCCCGAGGAGGGAGGAGGGAAGAGGAAGCAGGGAGGAGCTCCTTCCCTCCACCCCCACCCCTTTCAGCTCTTTATTTTTTACTTATTTATTTTTAAAAATATATTTCAGAGAGGAAGGGAGAGGGAGAGAGAGAGATGGAAATATCAATGATGAGAGAGAATCATGGATCGGCTGCCTCCTGCACGCCCCCTACTGGGGATCGAGCCTGTAACCCAGGCATGTGCCCTTGACCGGAATCGACCCTGGGACCCTCAGTCCTTAGGCCGACACTCTATCCACTGAGCCAAACAGGCTAGGGCAGTGGTCGGCAAACTCATTAGTCAACAGAGCCAAATATCAACAGTACGACGATTGAAATTTCTTTTGAGAGCCAAATTTTTAAACTGAAACTATATAGGTAGGTACATTGTTATTAACTTAATTAGGGTCCTCCTAAGGCTTAGGAAGAGCCACACTCAAGGGGCCAAAGAGCTGCATGTGGCTCGAGAGCTGCAGTTTGCCGACCACTGGGCTAGGGCCCACCTCCTCCTTTTAAGCCCTTTATTTTTATTTTTTAAAATATATTTTATTGATATTTTTACAGAGAGGAAGGGAGAGGGATAGAGAGTTAGAAACATCAATGAGAGAGAAACATTGATCAGCTGCCTCTTGCACACCCCCTACTGGGGATGTGCCCGCACCCAAGGTACATGCCCTTGACCAGGATCGAACCTGGGACCCTTCAGTCTGCAGGCCGACGCTCTATCCACTGAGCCAAACCGGTTACGGCCTTTTAAGCCCTTTAAACCGGAGGTGGGCTCAGCCCGGTGCCCACCATGATGCGTTCACTGCTCCCAGCGTTACCCTGTCCTAAGGTGGAGGGAAATGCCTGACTGTCTCAAGGCCTCACGGCTCATACGTGGAATCCAGGGCTGCGGGTCTCTGACCCCTAAGGCCGTGCTTCTAGCCAGTCTTCATGAAAGAGGGCAGCAGGCCCGGCCGGCGTGGCTCAGTGGTTGATCGTCGACCTAGGAACCAGGAGGTCACGGTTCGATTCCCGGTCAGGGCACATGCCCGGGTCTCAGGCTCGAGGTTAAGCCTCGGACTGACCTGTTGGCAAAGTCACAAACAAGTCGCAGCTTAGAGGGCACCGTCCTCTTAGCATAATTAGGCTTGACCTTAGGGAGCTCCCTAGATCCTTCCTGGGCAGCTAATGGGCTGTGGGAAGTGCAGGAAGCGTAACTATGGTCAAAACAAGTGAAACTCACAAGAACTGGGTAACTATGGTGACCACTGCCTTGTTGACCTCTGACTATAAAAGGTTGGTGCGGCCTGAGCACCGGAGGCAGTCCTTCCTCCTGAGTCGGACTCACCCGCCTGGCTCCCCATATTCCCAAATGATCTCGTGTCTTTTCCCTTTCATTTGTGTGTGGCTCCATGTCCAGATCCTGAACCCTGAGCCACGCGGGACGTGGAGGGAAACACACACAACATGGGGCGTGCAGGAGGCCGCCAATCGATGATTCTCTCTCATCATTGACATTTCTATCTCTCTCTCCCTTCCTTTCTGAAATCAATAAAAACATATATTTAAAAAAAGAAATAGGGCAGCAGACTGCAGGCCAGGCCCCTGCCAATGAGGGCAGGAAGGATCCTGGGAGAAGGCCGGTGGGGGGCCTGGAGCCCCCCCTCCCATCTGTCCGCCCACCCGGGAGCCCCCCTCTGAGATGTCACATGAATTCAGCGGTGACAAAAGCCGGGGGCAGAGGCGGGAGCGCAGCACAGCTGCAGGGACGAGGTGGGCGGGAGGCGGCCAGCCAGAGATGTTCCCAACCCCAGCCGCCCCTAAATTCACGATAGAGCATCGGCCTGCAGATTGAAAGGTCCCGGGTTCAATTCCAGCCGCTGGGATGGACACAGGTCTTGTCAGGAGAGAGGACGCTGGCACCCCACACCTCCAGGACTCCCTGAGGTTAGAGCACCTCCCCGGGCGTGGGCAGTCGGCAGGTCTCGGAGGCAGGCAGGGCAGGGCTGGCATCCCCGGGGCCCATGGGGAACCAGGGGGTGACCTGGGCGTGGAGGTGCGGGCCCTGGGCTGTGCCCCACCCTCACCTGTGGTTGGGCGCCACCCGCTCCCGATGCCAGGCCTTCCTCCCGCACTCCAGCCCCACCCTCCTGGGAAGAATGAGAAACAGAACAAAGTTCTCATTTCCATCACATGTGCCATTTCCTGGTCTAAGTAACGTGTCAGGAGAGTGACGAGCTAGATTCCAGTGATGGCGAACCTTCTGAGCTCGGCGTGTCAGCATTTTGAAAAACCCTAACTGAACTCTGGTGCAGTGTCACATATAGAAATGTTTTGATCTTTGCAGCCATAGTAAAACAAAGACTTATATTTTTGATATTTATTTTATCTATTTAAATGCCATTTAACAAAGAAAAACCAACCAAAAAAATGAGTTCGCGTGTCACCTCTGACACGCCTGTCGTAGGTTCGCCATCACTGAGCTAGAAGCTGCTGATGATCGTGGCTCCGAGGCAGCCGCCAGCGAAGAGAGGCAACATCAGACGTAACGTGGTCCAGCCTGTTTGGGGTGCCTAACCCTGCAGTTAATCAGCACTGGAATGGGGGGGGGGGCGAGGGCTGTGTGCTCACCCCCAGAGGTGGGGAACCTGACAATTAAAGGGACAGACACCCTCTCCTTTCTGGGGGATGGTGGTGAGGTGTGAGGATGCCTGGAGGGTGCAGGGACCAGGGCAGAGTCCCCAGAAAATCAGTCTGGTTACTTTGAATTCAAACACATAGTGGGCCCGAGCCAGGTTGGCTCAGTGGATAGAGCGTCGGCCTGCGGATTGAAGGGTCCCAGGTTCGATTCCGGTCAAGGGCATGTACCTGGGTTGCAGGCTCCTCCCTGGCCCCGGGCCCTGGTTGGGGCCCATGTAGGAGGCAACCAATCGATGTGTTTCTCTCACACCGATGTTTCTCTCTGTCTTTCCCTCTCTCTTCCACTCTCTCTGAAAATCAATGGGAAAGTATCTTCGGGTGAGGATTAAACACACACACACATACACACACACACACACACACAAAACCCATAGTGTGAGTCTGTGGCTCCCACCATCCCCCAGAAATCCCTGGGATTACCATCCCATCCGATTGAGCAGCCTGCCCTCTGGGAGCCTAAATGTTAGAACAGAAGAGACTGATGGACACACACACACACACACACACACACACACGGCATTTGATCAGTCTGGCAGGAGGGACTGTTTATGGAAGCGATTCTATTTATTTTGTTCCCGGGATTAAGCAGGCTTGGCAGGGACCACACCTCTCCCCTGGGTCGGCAGCTAAAGTCTGCAGCTTGTTTGCAAGCGTGTTCCAAGCATATGGTGCCAGCCCGGCCGGCGTGGCTCCGTGGCTGAGCGTCAACCTATGAACCAGGAGGCCACGGTTCGATTCCCAGTCAGGGCACGTGCCCGGGTTGCGGGCTTGATCCCCAGTGTGGAGCGTGCAGGAGGCAGCCGATCCATGATTCTCTCTCATCATGGATGTTTCTCTCTCTCTCCCTTCCTCTCTGAAATCAATAAAAAAATATATATTTTTTAAAAAGCATATGGCACCTTAGGAATAAGGGAGTCCGGGCCCTGGCTGCTGCTCACACTGACCAGTTGGACTCGTCCAAGTTATTCACGTCGATGGCACGTGTGATGTCAGGCACCACCGCCGGGATTCGGGGCTGGGACATCCCGCAGCCGCCCCGCACGCCTGGAGCCCCTGTGCGGCGGGACTGTGTTCTGGGATTCAGGACCTGCCAGGGCCCAGGAGGAGGCTTGGAGGTCGGGCCAGGGGGGCCGCAGATCGGGCCATGGGGATGGGCAGCGTGCCCTGCTCCGTGGTGGGACTGCACCTGGGTTCTGGGTGGAGGAAAACCTTCCGATCTCTTGCCACAGAAGCCTCTGAGGCCACAGGCTCTTTTTTTTTTTTTTTTTTAATTATTGATTTCAGAGAGGAAGGGAGAGGGAGAGAGAGAAACATCAATGATGAGAGAGAATCAATGATCGGCTGCCTCCTGCACACCCCCCACTGGGGATCGAGCCAGCAACCCGGGCATGTGCCCTTGACTGGAATCGAACCCGGGACCCTTCAGTCCGCTGGCTGATGCTCTATCCACTGAGCCACACCAGCCAGGGCCTGGCCGCAGGCTCTTCATCTCCTGATCTTTGCCCCCTGAGGATCAGTAAATTAATCCACTGAAGAGGCCTGGTTGTGTTTATCTCACTCCTAACACGCCCCCTGCCCACGCCTAGTCCCCTTTGTACATACACCCCGGGGCCTGAGAGACCGGACAAGGCTAAAACCCACAGAGGGGTCAGAGGGGAGCGCCTGGCAATTAACCCCACATCCTGAGCCGGGTGGGGTCAGGGGTCACTGGGGCGGGGGAAGGAGCTGGCCACCAGCTGCCACGCCCGGGAGGAGGCCTCCAGGGGCACCCACAGGTGGGGTTCCGGCCAGATCGTCCCCCCCACAACTCGCAGCTGGGCAGAGAGAGGGCAGGAAGTTCTTGCTCCGCCCCACCCCCACCCCCCGGCACCAGCCCCCAGCCCCCTGAGAAGCAGCCTCTTTGCTTTACTCCAGCACCATGGCCAGGGCCCACCCTGCTCCTGGGGGGTGGGAGGGGTGTCTTCCTGGGGTGGGACCCTGGTGGGACCCTGCCCCCCCCATCTCTGAGCAGCAGCTGATTCCCCATCCCTCCCCGTTCTCTGCTTCTGGAGGAGCATAACCTGCGATAATTTTTTTCTTCTTCTTTCTGGCAATTAATGGCCTCCTTAAATAGCAGAAATTGCGGCCTGTAATTAAGATCTTGCTTTTTAAATGATTAATCATTGTAACCCCTTTGAGCAGCATCCTGGTTTCCACTCTTCGCACATTGAAATGCAGATCGCTGGCAAAGGGAGGGAGGCGCTCCCCAAGCCACGGAGGAGCAATTAAACCTTCCCAGCTGTCACTCGTCCTCGGCTGCCTCCTGGCCTGTCCAGACGCCGCCAACACCGCCACCGCGGAGAGAGCACCGCGGAGAGAGCACCACGGGTTCCCTGTTCTACGCCACACGCACCAGTGGCCTGGCCAGGAGGGAGGGTTGGGGTGGGTACCGGCAGGTCTGCCTCCCAACCTGACCCTGGCCCCTGGCTCTCAGAAACTCCTGGGAACGCAGATAACATTTTTTGAGCTCTTTCTCTCTCTTAAAAAAAATATTCATTCATTTCAGAGAAGAAGGGAGAGGGAGAGAGATAGAAACATTAATGATGAGAGAGAATCATGGATCGGCTGCCTCCTGCACGCCCCCTGCTGGGGACCGAGCTCACAACCAGGGCATGTGCCCTTGTCCGGAATCGAACCCGGGACCCTTCACTTCACAGGCCGACGCTCCATCCACTGAGCCAAACCGGCCAGGGCTGTTGAGCACTTTCGTGTGTGTGCCTGCGTGTGTGTGTGTGTGTGCGTGTGTGCGTGTGTGTGCGTGTGTGTGCGCGTGTGTGCGCGTGTGTGTGCGTGCGTGTGTGTGTGTGTGTGTGTGTGTGGTGGGTGTGTTCAACACTTACTACACGCCCGGCAGTTTAGCGATCAGATCACTCCCAGTGTTCCCAGTAGCCGCGGGAGAAAAGAGTGGGGGAGCCTCATTTCTCCGAAGGGGTGGGTGGGAGGCTTCAATTCGCCAAATGAGCGAGCAGGTTTCAAACAAGGTTGGGCTAATCCCAAACCAAGACCCCCGCTGACTCTTCTACGTGGTGGGTGGGAGGCCCCGGGCCGCCTCGCTGACAGCGCAGGCGGGCATACATACCGGAACGAATTAAACTCGTAAGTCAAGGCCCCACTGTACACGCAGTTCCTCACCAGCCTGCAGCGCGCCCTCTGGGCTGGTCGCCTGTAAGCCACCCTTGCAAACAAGGGCCGGCTTTTACCAGCCCACGGAAGTGTTTTCCAAGCTTCTCCTCCCTTTGAGGCAGACACGGACTGGCAACGTGACTTTGGAATGAAACATCGTTGGAGCTAGGAGGGGACTGTGTCCCCAGTTTGGCTCAGAGGATAGAGTGTCGGCCTGAGGACCGAAGGGTCCCGGGTTCGAGCCCGTCAAGGGCACGTACCGCGGTTGCAGGCTCCTCCCTGACCTGGGCCCTGGTCCGGGCGCGTGCAAGAGGCAACCAATCGATGTGTTTCTCTCACACAGATATTTCTCTCTGTTCTTTCCCTCTCTCTTCCCCTCTCTCTAAAAATCAATGGAAAAATATCTTCGGGTGAAGATTTAAGAGAGAGAGAGAGGACACTGGGGCCCAGAGGTTAGGGGACTTGGCCATGAGGACATATCACATACACAGCCCCGAGCGGGAGGCTGGCCAACCTTGGCTGCTCACCTATTCGTCGACTGAGCAAACCCAGGTTGACACACGTCTGCCCTCAGGGCCCCGCTCTGCATGTTTTTTATTTTGTGTTTTTTTTTTTTGTGTGTGTGTGTTTTAAATATATTTTATTGATTTTTTACAGAGAAGAATGGAGAGGGATAGAGAGCTAGAAACATCAATCAGCTGCCTCCTGCACACCTCCTACTGGGGATGCGCCCGCAACCAAGGTACATGCCCTTGACCGGAATCGAACCTGGGACCCTTGAGTCCGACGCTCTATCCACTGAGCCAAACTGGTTCGGCCGCTCTGCATGTTTCGGACGGATTTGTGTTTGTGTTCGAGGTGGCGGCGGTCGCAGGGAGCACCCCCTTAGAAACTGTTCCAGAGGAAGAGGCAGGAAAGATAACAGACTCAAGCGTGAACAGGCCGCCCTGTGTGCGTGTGCGAGGTCCCTGCACAGGGGCCCTGGGCTGGGAAGGCTGAACGGCCCGGGCACTGCCGGCCAAGCCAGGATGTGTGCAACCAGCCAGGCAGGGACACGCCCTCGCTAAGAGCCTATGGGTGGGAGGCGGCACCTGCCCCACCACGGTCCGTTTGGCAACTTATCCGGACGTCATGCCCTAGCCCAGTGGTTGGCAAACTGCGGCTCGCGAGCCACATGCGGCTCTTTGGCCCCTTGAGGGTGGCTCTTCCACAAAATACCACGTGCGGGCGCGCACGTACAGTGCGAAGTTGACTTAAAACTTTAAAGTTTATGAAGTTAATTTTAGGGAACGCTGTGGAGTGAAAGAAGAAGTAGTGTCGAGGATGGAGAAAGGTATGTGGAGATGGTTTGGACATACAGAGAGGATGAACGAAAGGAGACAGACGAAACAAGTATACAAGACGAGTGTGGATGGGAGAGTTGGAAGGGGTCGACCTCGGCGAACGTACCTCCATCAGATTGAGGACGTTTTTAGCAAAGGCCAGCTTAGGAGCACCCTAATTAAGTGAATAACAATGTACCTACCTATATAGTTTAAGTTTAAAAAATCTGACTCTCAAAAGAAATTTCAGCCCTGACTGGTTTGGCTCAGTGGATAGAGCATCGGCCTGTGGACTGAAAGGTCCCAGGTTCGATTCCAGTCAGGGGCATGTGCCTTGGTTGCGGGCACATCCCCAGTGGGAGATGTGCAGGAGGCAGCTGATCGATGTTTCTCTCTCATCAATGTTTCTAACTCTCTATTCCTCTCCCTTCCTCTCTGTAAAAAAAATCAATAAAATATATATTTTTTTAAAAAAGAAATTTCAATCGTTGTACTGTTGATATTTGGCTCTGTTGACTAATGAGTTTGCCGACCACTGCCCTAGCCTGTTTGGCTCAGTGGATAGAGCGACGGCCCGCGGACTGAAGGGTCCTGGGTTCGATTCCGCTCAAGGGCACATACCGGTTGCAGCCACGTGCGGAAGGCAACCAATCGATGTGTCTCTCTCACGTCGATGTTTCTCTCTTTCTCTCCCCTTCCTTTCCACTCCCTCTAAAAATCAATGGGAAAATATCCTCGGATGAGGATTAACAAAAAACAAACACACAAGCAAACAAAACAGAAGTCACCAATTCCCCTGGGTTTGTCTCAGTAATCCCCCTCCTGGGAATGTATCCGACAGATACACTCACGCTGCTGAGAACTGACTTCTGTTCACGGTTAGTTGGTTGCCATGACATTTGTAAAAGCCAAAGGTTGTGCCCGCTCTCGTTTGGCTCAGTGGATAGAGCGTCGGCCTGTGGACCGAAGGGTCCTGGGTTTGATTCCGGTCAAGAGCACGTACCTCGGTTGCAGGCTTCTTCCCGTTCCGGGCCCTGGTCGGGCTCATGCAAGAGGCAACCAATCCATGTGTCTCTCTCACATCGATGTTTCTCTCTGTCTCTCACTCCCTCTAAAAATCAATGGTAAAATATCCTTGGGTGAGAATTAAAAAAAAAAAAAAAGGCAGAGGTTGAAACAATACTATGAAGCTGAGTAAAAGGAGGGAGAAATCAGAACTCAAGTTTGCACTGGCTTTTTTTTTTTTTAAATATGTTTTATTGACTTTTTTACAGAGAGGAAGGGAGAGAGATAGGGAGTTAGAAACATCGATGAGAGAGAAGCATCGATCAGCTGCCTCCTGCACATCTCCTACTGGGGATGTGCCCGCAACCAAGGTACATGCCCTTGACCGGAATCGAACCTGGGACCCTTCAGTCCACAGGCCGACGCTCTATCCACTGAGCCAACCCGGTTAGGGCTGCACTGGCTTGTTGATGTATGAAGACACTCTACAGTGGTTCTCAACCTGTGGGTCGCGACCCCTTTGGCGGTCGAACGACCCTTTCACAGGGGTCGCCTCAGACCATCCTGCCTATCAGATATTTACGTGACGATTCATCACAGTAGCAACATGACAGTGATGAAGTAGCCACGGAAATAATTTTATGGTGGGGTCACCACATGAGGAACTGTATTTAAAGGGCCAGAAGGTGGAGAACCACTGCTCTAGAAGGATACCTGAGAGATGGGGAACAGTTACTGTCTTTTTAGGGAGTCGTAAGAACAGATGGGGGACACGGACAGGAAGGAGACCTCCCTGCCGATGTGACTTTCGTCCTGGGTGAAAGTATTAGCTGTTCATGCCAAACCGGTTTGGCTTAGTGGATGGAGTGTCGGCCTGCGGACTGGGGGGTCCCAGGTTCGATTCCGGTCAAGGGCATGTACCTTGGTTGCGGGCACATTTCCGGTGGGAGGTGTGCAGGAGGCAGCTGGTCGATGTTTTTCTCTCGTTGATGTTTCTAACTCTCTATCCCTCTCCCTTCCTCTCTGTAAAAAATCAATAAAATATATTTAAAAAAAAAAAAGAAAGTATTAGCTGTTCAGACAAGTTAAACACCGACGATCTTCAGTGGCTCCGGCGATGTGGTCCGTGCTCACATAGAGGCTCCCACCAGGTCCGGCCCCGTCAGCTGGTCCCGGTTGGTTCAAGGGCACACGCCCACCCCAGTGGACACACACTCTCGAACCCGGTGCCCACGAGACGGCACCACGGTGGCCTGTCTGTGGGAGCCGGGGCGCTGTCCCAGGTCCTCACACCCCCCATGGCCATGTCCCCTCCCCTCACGGTGGCTCTGAGTGGCACAACCCCTGACTTGTGCCCCTGTGGGGTGCAGGACCGGGAACGTGAGCCCTGGCTGTTCTGTGTCACGTGGGGTTGTACCCGGCTGGATGGGAACCACAGCCGGATGCCTGGGACCGGCTTAAACGGATACAGAGTCGTTCACCTCACAGGGCAGGAGGGCGGAGGGTGGTCCCCAGGTGGCCCCGAGGCTCAGTGACATCAGGGAATGGTTTGGCATCTCTGGTGGCCCTGGGACTTGAACCTCAGGCTCTCTCTTTGTTTTGTTATTTTAACATATTTTTGTTGATTTCAGAGAGGAAGGGAGAGGGAGAGAGAGACAGAAACATCCCATGATGAGAGAGAATCATGGATCGGCTGCCTCCCGTTCGGCCCCTATTGGGGATCGAGCCTGCAACCCGGGCATGTGCCCTTGACTTGAATCGAACCCGGGACCCTTCAGTCTTCAGGCTGATGCTCTATCCACTGAGCCACACCAGCTAGGGCTTAATTTTTTTTTTAATCCTCACCCAAGTTTACGTTTATTGATTTGAGAGAGACAGACAGACAGACAGACATCAATGTGAGAGAAACACCCACCGGCTGCCTCCCATGCACACCCCAAGTGGGGATGGAGACCGCAACCTTTTGGTGTTCAGGACGGGATGAGGCTCCAACCCACTGAGCCACACCAGCCAGGCGAGCCCCAGGCTCTCTCTCTTTTTTAATTTATCTCTTTTCTCTCTCTCTTTTTTAGAAAATATATTTTATTGATTTTTTACAGAGAGGAAGGGAGAGGGATAGAGAGTTAGAAACATCGATCAGCCACCTCCTGCACACTCCCCACTGGGATGTGCCCACAACCAAGGTACATGCCCTTGACCGGAATCGAACCTGGGACCCTTGAATCCGAAGGCCGACGCTCTATCCGCTGAGCCAAACCGGCCAGGGCTTCTCTCTTTTTTTAAAAAAAGAAAATACATTTTATTGATTTTTTTCAGAGAGGAAGGGAGAGGGATAGAGAGTTAGAAACATCAACGAGAGAGAAACATCGACCAGCTGCCTCCTGTACACCTCCTACTGGGGATGTGCCCGCAACCAAGGTACAGGCCCTTGACCGGAATCGAACCCTGGACCCTTCAGTCCGCAGGCCGACGCTCTATCCACTGAACCACACCGGTCAGGGCGACCCCAGGCTCTCGTAATGCCATCCCCTCAACATGCCTCACCCACGCCTTCAGGAGAAAGCACCAGTGACCCCTGACCCCAGCCACCCTGGCACCACACGGGCCTGGGAAGGAGGCCTGGCTGAGGCGGAGGACTGTGGCTCCCATGGCTCCCAGATGGCCTCCCCCCCGCCGCCCCCCGCCCCCCGCCTCCGCCGGGCCTGGCCTGGAGGAGAAGGGAGGGTAACCCCCCCCCCGAATTCCAGGACAGGGGTAGGAGGGGGGTCAGGCCCCCACACGCCCGTTCCCATCCTCCCCAGGAGGGATGAATGCAGGGCCGCTCAGAGTCACAATCGCCAAATGAGGCTGCCGGAGGCCCCAGGCCCGGCCGGGAATCACTCCCGGCTGAAAGGGGGCCGTCTTGAAGCAGCAGACATCCTTCATTTCACGGGGTCTGCAGCTCCGTCTGGAAGGCGCACAAAGCGCCGCGCTCAGCCGGCTGGGCAGCCTTTATGTCGTCCCCCTTTCATCTGGCAGCCAAAGTGTACAGGGCCGCCCGGCGCCTCCCATCCCAGGGCCCCCACAGAGGCAGCGCGGCACGCAGCGGCCTCCTGGGGGGCTTTACCTCCCAGGGCGGGGTGCCTAACCCAGCGCCAGCCCCTCCCCTCCTGCAGCCTGGCTGGGACAGCCGCTGGGGGTGGGGGGTGGGGTCCCGGCTCACCCAGAGACACAGGGTGGCCCCAGGCAGTCAGGTCTGAGCGGGTGGGTGCACCTGAGGCAGAGGAAGAGGGAAGCTTGCCCTGGCCAGTGTTGCTCAGTGGTTAGAGCATCGGCCTGCAGACTGAAGGCACCCAGGTTGGGTTCCGGTCAAGGGCACGTACCTGGGTTGCGGGCTTGGTCCCCAGTGGGGGGCGTGCAGGAGGCAGCCGATCATTGATTCTCTCTCACCATTGAAGTTTCTAACTCTCTCCCTCTTCCTTCCTCTCTGAAATCACTAAAAATATATATTTTTTAAAAGTAGGAAAAGAAAGAAAAATAGTGTACAGCCCTGGCTGGTGTGGCTCAGTGGATAGAGCGTCGGCCTGCGGACTGAAGAGTCCCGGGTTCGATTCTGGTCAAGAGCACATGCCCAGGGTTGCGGGCTCGATCACGTACAGCAGGCAGCTGATCAATGAGTCTCATCATTGATGTTTCTATTTCTCTCCCCCCTCTCCCTTCCTTTCTCTCTAAAAATCAATAAAAAAATATTAAAAAAAAATAGTGTACAGCCCTGACTGGTGTGGCTCTGTTGGTTGGAGCGTCCTCTGATACTCCAAGGTTCAGGTTCAATCCCCGGTCAGGGCACATACAAGAATCCACCAATGAATGCATTAAAAAGTGGAACAACAAGTTCCTCCCTCTCTCTCTCTCTCTCTCTTTCTCTCTCTCTCATCAAAAAAGCAATAAAAAAAGAAATAAGACTATCCCAAGAAGAATAAGGTGATCATATGCCTGACCCTTTGCAATTATGTTGTTAGTTTCATAAAATTCTCCTGCAATTGTTATATCTAGGATCATAACAAAGCCGGCCTAAATTATATGTAATTATGTGAATTATACCTAAAACCCCGCCGCGTTTCAGTATTTGATGGGAAGACTCGATACTGTCAAGATGTCAATCCTTTCTAAATTAAAACACCTAGTCAACGCCGTGCCGTTGAGACGGAATTCAGATGCCGACTCTAAAGTTCATTTGGAAGAGCAAACGTGAAAAGTTAACCAAGAACATTTTGAGAGGGAAGACGTGTTCTCAGGAGGCGCAAACACACAAATAAAAGGACGTATCGCCCTGGCCGGTTTGGCTCAGTGGATAGAGCATTCGCCTAAAGGGTCCCAGGTTCAATTCCAGCCAAGAGCACATGCCCCGGTTGCGGGCTAGGTCCCCCCAGTAGGGGGGCGTGCAGGAGGCAGCCCATGATTCTATCTCATCATTGATGTTTCTATCTTTCTCCTTTCCTCTCTAAAATCAATAAAAAATATATATATATATATATTTTTAAAGGACATATTGTAGCACACATTTTTGTTGCTGTTGATTTTTAAATATTTTTTTTAAAAATATATTTTATTGATTTTTTACAGAGAGGAAGGGAGAGAGATAGAGAGCCAGAAACATCGATGAGAGAGAAACATCGATCAGCTGCCTCCTGCACACCTCCTACTGGGGATGTGCCCGCCACCAAGGTACATGCCCCTGACCGGAGTCGAACCCGGGACCCTTCAGTCCGCAGGCCGACGCTCTATCCACTGAGCCAAACCGGCTAGAGCTTCAATTTTCATAGAAATTTAGGTTTCTTTCGAAAAGTATAGCATAAAATAGAACAAGAGCAATGATGAAATTCATGTTTCCTTACATACCGTTATATTGGCTGGGCCGCAAAAATATTGGTTGTGGGCCGCATGCGGCCCGCGGCCCGAGAGTTAGACACGCTTGATTTAGAGACTCCGTTAGCACATACTCTGAAGCCGATC
Source organism: Myotis lucifugus (assembly GCF_000147115.1). NCBI lineage: Eukaryota > Metazoa > Chordata > Mammalia > Chiroptera > Vespertilionidae > Myotis > Myotis lucifugus. The sequence continues at coordinate 72,856 of NW_005872268.1, read as the reverse complement.
CCAGGACAAGGCGGGTGAGCTGCAAAACCACAGCGTGCAGCCCTGACGGTCCCCTCCCCGGGCCATCTGCATCCTCCGTGCCTCATGCACCCCGGGGTGGACTGTAGCTCCCCATAGCTGCTCGGAGGAAGAGACGGACTTTCATGATGGGGGTGCGGCCCAGGCGGCGGAGGATCCGATAGAGCTGGATTCCTACTTCTGCTTCTCACCAACATGCTGTGTGTCCTTGAGCAAGTCGCTGAGCCTCTCTGGGCCTTATTTTCTCCATCTGTGCCATGGGAAGCCCACTCCCCGCCTCCCAGGGCTGCTGTCCAGCTTTGCGAGCTGCTGGCTGTGTACAAAGGACAAAGTAGCGTGGCTGGGCCCGGTGCCTGCGGGGAGGTCAGGAAACTGGTGAGAACTTTCTCGCATCCCGAGTCCCCGCGGGCCGTGGCTCTTCCCCCCAGGACCCTGTCACTCCGGCACCTCCCAGGCTGCTCCCACACTGTCCCAGCCTCAGCCCGGCCCACGTGGGCCCAGGCACGGGGACGGAGAGCTGCCCACTTGACCCTGAAGGAGGCTGGCGGCCACCGCTCTGTCCTCTCTTGGGGTCCTCGCTCCCTTCCCCATCCTTCATCTTTTTTTTTGTTGTTGTTATATCTCACCAGAGGGTATTTTTCCATTGATTCTAAGAGAAAGTGGAAGAGAGGGGAAAAGAGAGAGAGAAAGAGAGAGAGAGAGAGAAATATCGATGTGTCCCACATCGATTGGTTTCCTCCCACACAAGACCCAACCAGGGCCGGGGATGGAGCCTGCAACCGAGGTACATGCCCTTGACCGGACCCGAACCTGGACCCTTCCGTCCACAGAGCGTGACGCTCTGTCCACTGAGCTAAACCGGCCAGGGTCCT